>NC_060268.1:56927547-57167307 GCF_021613505.1 Equus quagga | reverse complement strand
GGGCTCATGGCCGGCTTTCAGCCCCACGCCGAGTCCGGGGCCTCCCTGGGCGGCTCCGCCGTTCGGGATCCAGAGGCCGTGTTTGCTTGCAACTTTCGGGCCGGAGCAATAGCGCCCCCTACTCCTCGCCTCCTCCCCCCCCTCCCCCCCCCCACCGCAAGAACACAGCCATCAGGCCACCGAGTCAGTTGCGAGGCGACTAAGAAAAAGGGAAGTCCCAGCTCGCTTTGGAGCCGAGAACGGGGAAAGATTCCAGATCAACTAAAGAAAAACAGCGCAGGACACAGGAAGGATTCAATCTCTAAATAAGAGTCTTTTTTTAAAGCGCTTTTTGCCATTTGCATTGTTGCGGGAATTCGTGCTCCATCATCTATAAAACCCAAGCTGGGATAGCAGTGACCCAAGCGACAACTCATAGACAGTAAAAGGGTGAAATAGTGGTGGGCAAAGCTGTCCTCAGGGTTGTTTGGGCGAGCCGGTTTTATTTTTTTTCCCCCTCAAGTCTTCAAAAAAGTTGTTTTTGAAGGCATTTTCTGATCGCCCTGAAGTGACGGTGACAGCTCCCTGCTCTGTTTTTATTTGCTCGTTTGTCTCCCATCAGCATGTAAACTTTTGGAGGGCGGGGCCTTTGTTTTGTTCTTTGTCGTTTCCGCAGCACCTAGAAGGTGCTCACTAAATAGCTATTCAATGAATGAAATAAGTTAAAAACTGGAACTTAAAAACATTTGCTATTTTATATTAATTTAACAATTTCTGAGAGGTTTAAAATTTAAAACCAGAAGGTTAAGTTCCTCGATTATTCACACCTAAGATTTTTCTCCGTGTTTAATGGGAATAATCATTATCTCTCATGGGTTATTTTCAGGATTGTGCCTGCACAGTAAGTGCTATGTAAGTGTTAGCCATTCCTACTCATTCTTTTTTTTTTTTTTTAAGATTTTATTTTTTCCTTTTTCTCCCTAAAGCCCCCCAGTACATAGTTGTATATTTCTCGTTGTGGGTTCTTCTAGTTGTGGTATGTGGGACGCTGCCTCAGCGTGGTCTGATGAGCAGTGCCATGTCCGCGCCCAGGATTTGAACCAAGGAAACACTGGGCCGCCTGCAGCGGAGCGCCCGAACTTAACCACTCGGCCACGGGGCCAGCCCCCTACTCATTCTTTAAGGTCTGTAGTGAATAAAGCTCTTGGACGTCAACACTGAAAAGACAAACACCAGTAGACAAAAGTTGGGACCTGACTGAAAATGTTTTGCGGTTCATCTCTGAAAATGGGCCTTCAAATAATACAACTACAGGTATTTAATTCTTATGATAAAATGTCACCTTTGCCCGTTTAAAACAGACATATATGTTTTCCATTTACTCCACAGACGACTTCTTCATTTTGGAATGTCTTATTCAGCACCTATGGAAACTCAGGTTGGGACAACAGTTCAAAGTGTTAGAGTGACTCACCATTAGGCTTTCTTTTGGTTCCATCCTGATCAAAGTTATCAAATGCAATTGCATTACTTCAGCTCCATCCAGAAATGCCTTCACAAGAACATAAGGTAAATTAAGTAAATTAAGTGTAAATTAAGATGTTTATACAAGAAAGGGCCATCTACCTTTTCTCTCATATATGTTATAAAACTGTTTCATTATCATTGTTCAATATCTCTGATAGATCCATGCTTTACTATTTGAGTTCAGGGAGGGAAAAATTTTCATTTCTCTTGACAAATGCATTTACTCAGCTTGAGAGCTGACTCATAATATTCAGGCTTTACCTGGGCTTCCAGGAAGCTTGGAGCTAAATTTAATAGTCAATTATAGCAACTATTCTTGTGTGTTTTTTTAAATCATAATTATTTGCATGGCTTCAGAATATGACTTATTCTTTTATCCCTATTTTAATGATTTGATTACCTGATTTTAATCAAGATCTACATGTCTTGGTTAAAGCTGCCTCAAACACTTTGGAAGTATGCAACTCAACATGCAGAGCTGGGGGAATTTGTATTCATGGTATTTTGACCATAGTTCAGTTCAATCTTAGTCCCCTAGCCCAGTTAAAAAATGGGAAGGCAATGCAATGAGTCTGGACCCTATCTGTGAAGACATCTTTAACTGATGTCTGTTGGAATAGAAAAGAAAAAAGCAACTAGACCAAACTAGCAAAATCACCAATTAAATAGTCATCTTCAGCATTCATGTTTCTTTACTAGAAAACTTATTTCAAGTTTTCTCTGAATAATGGCACCTTACATTTATAGAATGCATTGCTGTTTTCTATTTACAAGTGAGGAATTTGAGGGTAAGTAGTAAGTTTTTATGAACTTAGTAATAATTTCCTCCAAAGACTTGGAAACATAAGGTACTAAGTGATGTTGGGAACTAAATCCCTAAAAGGTAACTGGGGGAAGGAAGCAGGCATACACCATGGATACAGATAGAGACTGCTGAGAATTCCTCAGAACTAACTGTGTGTTTGGGGGGGGTGGGGGAGGAGTGGTGGCAAAAAGCAATACCACATTTTCGTAATTTATCAAGTAAGGCTTTGACGTACTTACCAGTAATTCACAATATACTAATGAATTCGCTTGAGCTTTGTGTTCTGGTAGTGCTGATAGATTTCTATTTACTCAACCATTTGTGCATTCATTCAAAATGCATACTGAATGCCTGCTAAGTAGCAGGCACAATGCTAGGCACTAGGAATACACCAATAAAACAGATGTGCTCCGGTCTCCATGGAGCTCACCATCTAGTGGGGAAGGCAGACAGGAAAGTATAGGGTGCTATGCAGGATACAGGAGTGGGGAGGGGCACTCGATCCCAACTTGTGAGATTTAGCTAAAGATTACACCCACTCATTCAGGTCTCAGCTTAGGAGTTGGCAAAGCCAGGAAGCAGAGAAGAAATGGAAGGACAAGTTGGAAAGGCCTCATAGTGAAAGAAAGCAGGGCATTTCTGAGGGACAGAAAGTAGTTCAGGATGTCCTAGGAGTGTGAGGAGAGGGACAAGAGATAAGACTGGAAAGGCCAGCAGCTTAGAGTTTATCTCAAGTCACAGGTTTATCTAGGGGAGTGACATGATCAGAGCTCCTTTGTAAAGATATGGGAAATGGGATTCAGACAGGATGACTTTGGCCTACTGCAGGCCTGAGATGGTGGTGGCCTGAATCAGGGAAATAGCAAGAGTCTGGAGAGAAGCAGACAAATAGTGCGAACAGAATTTAGTGACTGAGGAGCTATATGGAGTGACAGAGAAGGAAAAATCAAGGATGATGGCTTCTAGAAAGGTGTATATATATATATGAATTAATTAATTTTATTTGCTATGGGGGCATTCTCATATAACCCTGGAACCAATATTAGAAAACCTGAATTTTGAGGGTAGGAAACATTGAAGAAAGTGGGAGAGAATTCACTCAATTTATCAATACATAAACAACATTCTGGGTGATTTATCTTGTTAAAAGGAGATTCTTCTGCATTTAATAAAGATTAAAATAGTGTAAGATATTTAACAAAGGCCATAATAGTGTAAGGTAAGAGACAGAAAAAAAACCCAGATAATGAAGCGTCTCTTTTTATTGCTGTACCTACTGAGGCATTGATGAATTTACTCCAAATCCTTCTTTAAGTTAAAAAGTGGAAAACAAAACAGCTCCTAAATTACACTTAGTTTTTTTCAGCAACATGTTAATTTTGATGACTGTTGAAGTCCACTGATTCTTTCAACATTTATTCAACACCTGGTATGTGCTAGGCTCCTTACTGGGTACCATGGATACAAAAACTGAAGACATGGCCCCTGCCCTACAGGAGCTTTGAGTTGACTAGGGAAGGAAAGTAAATAGGTAATTTGAATCCGGTGCAGTGAATGACACTTTTGACATACACAGGAGAGGGTTCCTAACCAGGGATGAGTTGTGGCTGAGGTTTTCCTGGCAAAACCCTTACTGACCACTGAAAGATAAGAAGTTAGCCAGAAAAAGGGTAGGAAGTCAGCAGAGGGAGCAGCAGAAGCAAAGGAACAAGGTATGATGTGTTTGCGAACAGCCGTTACCGGTGAGGTTCAAAAGATGGGTCTGAGTTAAGGTACGACAAGATGTAAGGCTGGAGAGAAAGATATGGGGATGGCAAAGGACTTTGTTTGCCAGGCTAAAGAGCTTAGTTTTTATCCCAGGGTTATGAGGTACCACTGAAGGATTAGATTTGGCAGTGACAGAAGATTCTAGTTTTAAAAATCTGTTGGCACTGTGAACAGTGGATGAGAGGAGACTAAGATGAGAGATTGATTTGGAGAGGTTGCCGAAATCTAGGCTAAGGATGAGGAGGCCTGAACAAAGACAGATGCGGAAAAGATGGACAAATGGATAGATTAGGAAGAGATTAAGGAGCTAGGACACAGAAGACTTGGAGGTTGATTAACTGTTTGGGGATGATGGTGCTATCTATTATAATGGAGAAAAAAGAAAGAACAGGTTTCTCCTCCTGGGATTGAGGGTTGTTGGCAGGAACTGCTGGAGAGGAGAGAAAAGATAGAGAGTTGAGTTTGAGTTTCAGACATGTTGTTTGATCCAAGGGGAGATGTCCAGTAAGCTGATCAACTTTGAATTATGGACCTCTGGAAAGAGATTGGGGCTAGAGATACAAATTTGAAATTATTAGTTTCCTATTGTTGCTGTAACAAATTGTCACAAATTTAGTGGCTTAAAGCAACACAAACTTATTCTCTTAATAGTTCTGGAGGTCAAAATTTATGCAATGAGTCTTAGGCTAAGGTCAAGGTGTCAGGGCTAGGCTGGTTCTTTAGGGGAACATCTCTTCCCTCACCTTTTCCAGATCCTAGAGGCCACCCACATTCCTTGGCTCATAGCTCTGCATCACATCACCCTTTCTCCCTGTTTCCATCATCACATTGCTTCCTTCTGACTCTGACTCCTCTTGTGTCCCTCTCATAAAGACCCTTGGGTTTACCTAGGGCCCACCTGGATAGTCCAGGATAATCTCCCGTCTCAAGATCCTTAACTTGATCACATCTGCAAAGTCCCTTTTGCCATATAAAGTAACATTCACAGGTTCTGGGGGTTAGGAATGGATATCCTTGGGGGCTATCATTCAGCCTACCACAGAAGTTATGAGTATTTAAGAGCCATGAAAAAGGATGAAATTATTTTGGAAAAGTAGAGAATGAGAAGAATACTGTTACAGAAGCTAAGGGAAGAGAACATTTCTGGGAGGGAGAGATATACTGGTCAAACGCTGCCAAGAGGTTATCCAAGATAAGGACCGCAAATTGTCCGCTACGTTAGCAACTAGGTCATTGTAAGCACAATGTCAGTGAAGTGGGAGGGGTGGAAGCCAAACTGGAATACGTTGAGTAATAATTGGCAAATGAAAAACTGAAGACAGTAACATAGGCAACTCTTTGAAACAGCTTAGCTATGACAGGAAAAAGAGCAATAGGTGAGAGGGACACGAGGCAGAGGAGTGGGAGGGTTAAGGATGCTTAGATGCTGAGGTGAAAGGGACAACACAGGGTAAGTGTTTGAAGGGGTAGGAGAAAGAGCTGCAGGTTCCCTAAGAAGCAGGACAGAGGTGGGAGGAAGAGGCAGAGAGAAAAGTACGGAATAGGAGGAATGCCTCTGCTCCAAGAGGAAGGAGGTGAGGATGAGGGGAGATGTAGAGCAGCCAGCCCATGGTAGGCTATAGGTGGGGGAGGGACAGGTGGCTAAGGTGGTTTTAGACTGATGCTTTTCTCTGTGAGGCAGGAGATGAAAGATCTGTCTACCAAGAGTGAAAGGAAAGAAGTAGGAAGCCTGAGAAGAATAGCGTAGGTTCAAAATAGTTGTGTGGATGAACGGGAAAGGCTATGACTGGGAACATGCGCAGGCATCGTGACAGAA
This sequence comes from Equus quagga, assembly GCF_021613505.1. Taxonomy (NCBI): domain Eukaryota; kingdom Metazoa; phylum Chordata; class Mammalia; order Perissodactyla; family Equidae; genus Equus; species Equus quagga. The sequence goes on along the minus strand of NC_060268.1, from coordinate 57,161,413 downwards.
CATCAACAGCGCTGGGGCCATCAAACTGTGTTATTTGGAAGTGAAAACAACAGAAACTAAACTCGCAAGGACAAAGAAAGGAGGGGTGATCAATTTAAGGCTGCAGTTCTATAATAGAATAACCTCAATGTATTCTGAACTAAGTATGAGCAGGAGATCTGGCCAATTTTCTAAGTCTTTAAACAACTCTAAGTCAGATGTTCAGCTTTCTAAAATATCTTATGTCTACCATGGTTTGAGTTACACACCTAGCAAATGTGAAGAAATACTTCTTTTTTTTGCTGAAGAAGATTAGCCCTTAGCTAACATCTGTGCCAATCCTCCTCCACTTTATATGTGGGACACTACCACATCAAGGCTGAGGAGTGGTACAGGTCCACACCTGGGATCTGAACCTGCGAACCTGGGCCACGGAAGCGGAGCATGCTGAACTTAACCACTAGGCCATGGGGCTGGCCCCTGAAGAAGTATTTTTAAAATGTACAATCCATTTCAGAGAGTCATGAGTATTTCCATTATGCAGTTTTTATTTTAGACGAACATTATTGTAAAAAAAAGTTCACCTGGAATAAAATTCATTTTTTTTAAAAAAACACAGCATCAGTATCAGTACACAGTTAATGAATTGGCTTAAACAAGATTAACCACATGACAGGTCCACTTTATCTGCAGGAGCTTTTCACATTAAGCCATTGGAGCAAAAGTAAAATATGCTGAAACATACATAGTAGGATAATTGTATGGAAAAAGTAGATATTTCCCATTGGGGCATGATTTTAGTCAAACAGTTTATGGTATTTTGCATTAAAGGAACTGCAGTGTCAGCTGCAAACAAACAAAATAAAACCCATCTGTAAGGCCATAGGAATGAATTATAACAATTAAATTCACATTTTAAAAAAGGTAAGAACATGAAACAAGAAGTTCCATAGTTCTTGGCAATAAGAAATGCAACTGCATATGGCACAAGCATTTCAAAAAATGAAGGTAAAATTTGAAAATATTCCTAAAATAATTGTTTGCTAATTTTCATTTCTGTAAATTTCACTTAGATCTTTTCATAGTGAACATGACACCTGTTAATTTTATTAGTCTTAAAAGACTTGATTCTATTGTAAAATTGTGCTAGCATTTGAAATTTTATTAGCATATCCTGTCCCTCTAGGACAAGGAATTTCATTTTTAGACATTCCTTTTTTCCCCCTTTCTTTGGATATAACAAGAAGGAAAAAGGAATGTCCTTTCTGTTAAGAGAAAAATTCTAAAAAACCTGACAGCAGAAATGAGTGATTAAAATCTGAGATAAGTAAACCAACATAATGAAATGCGGTTTTAAAATTTTAAGCTTAAAAGCTCATCTTTAAAGATTAAGTACTAAATTTATAAAGAAACCTAAGTCATGAACTAGAAAGGAAAGTCTGCTTAAATGTATCACTTACTGTTCACAGGAAAAACTTTATAAGCCTTAATACAGATTCTCAGCATTCAGAAGCTGTAAAATGGAGTAATAATCTCTTATTTAGAAATTTCTGCAAACATTTATCTATATTGCACAGCTAAATTTATTAATGGTGACAGAGAGATAATACTTTTTGTGCACTATTGGATATGACATGTATGTTCTATTCTAAACTAAACTACCTCCTACCTTTCCAATGATGCCTTTAGTTTAAAACAAAACATATAATCTAAATTGGGATGGATGCTTAAAGGCTGGCTCACTGTTTTTCTACCAGATATTAGAATACTAGTTAGCTAAATGAGGTATAATTAAAAAATAGTCCTTCAAAGTAAAGAGTATAGTCTTCTGAAAATTTATACCAAAGACTGCACAAAATGTTTATGTCAATAGTAAGAAAGCCTGCAGCACCTCCTAATGATGCACAGGTGGATTATTTTCTCATCATCTGTCTAAAGTAAAATATAGCTAAAATAAGTTCCCAGTGAAACGGTTTACAATCAACTGATTTACATGCTACTTAGTTACAGCACATTTTCATTGTCTGAGACCCTCAGACTCTATTTGAAAAGGTCTAGTCCAATCATTGTCAAAAGTTAGCACACTGATAATAAAGTGCAGCCGCTAAACCAGTAATACTGCTGCAAAAATCTTCATGTACCTTATCCATAAGACCACGAAAATGTTCACACAAAACTAGATTTTTCAGTTTCAGCAGGGAACAGACAATTATCTGTCACTAAATTCATCTACAAGTAGAAAAAATAATGCACTATATGTACATTATTAAGCAAAGTGGAGTATTTATTGGGTCATTTTACCATGCAGAAAGTGAATTTCCTATGGTCTTAGCTTGAATTATATACAATTTAGCAAAGCTAAATGTAAGAAAATAGCAAGGACAATTTATTTCTATATAAGAGAGCATATCCCCCCCACTTTGCTGCTACTTCAAAGAGCACTTTTAGACTCATCTAACTTGTACAGACTCTTTCAAAGGGAAGTTCATGGAGACTAGTTATTAACTCATATGAGATGAAAGAAGGAAGGAAAAAAAGCAAAACATTCTGTTAAAAAAAAAAGCTAACCACAGAATATGTCAGTTTTGGTTTGCAGACAACCCCTGAGATAGAAACCAAAGTGTTAAGACACCAAATAGTCAGAGGTAAATTACTAAGAGAATTACATTCATACATGGTGTCATAGCACTTGCCTTTTAGAAAGTACTTTGTTACCATCCACAAAGCTTAACTGCTTGGACCTTTTTCAGAAAATTAGTGACTACAGGATGTTTCTAAGAAATGATTTTTTCTTCCTAAAAATGTATCTAATTTTAAGACAGTAGACTTACAATCAACTTTCAATCAAGGAACTACTGATTATATGGGGACACCAACAGGTGCCTTTAAGCCTATAGGTAAGTACAAAAAAAATCAAAGAGGCTGAAATTTCTCAACAGTAAGTTTAGTGTATCCATCAAAAATAGCTCTGGTATATTTGCTGCCAATAAATTGTGTGTAAGTTTTCAAACAAGTTGTAAAGGTTCACTGGTCCAAGCACTCTAATGATACATCTTAATCTGAAGTGGAATTCTGCGGTAACAAGCAATCCATGTCCACTTTCATCTCGCGTTCTTAACTCTCAAGCATGATGGTAACCTTTGTGAAACAAAACAGGCCTAAAAGGAAGAATAATCATTAACAGAATACATTTCCCTAATCACCTCTTCATCACTCCCTTCTGTGTTACGACACTGAAGGCTAGAATAACAGCGATGACATGATGATCTGAATTTGGCACATAAGTTTACACTAAATATTTGTTTTTCCTATGTGATGGTTTCATCTACAAAAGGTATTCCAGTACCAGTGTTTGCTGAGAAAGGCAGCTAAGCTTTTGTTTGGCTTTGGCCCATATGACTGGACCAAGTTCTCTAACAACCAACCTGAACAGATGGAACTGGGTTCTAGACATTCAACAACAGCTATTTTAAAACTGAACCTTGCTCATATTTTCTCTAATGAAAAGGCAAGACTTTTCCTAGAGGCTGCACTAGGTCTAATTACTTTTATTTAAGGGGGGAAAAAAAAGTCCAAATAAAAACAGAACAAAAAACATTATTTTCACCATTACCAAGAACTATCCCTATTAAATTTACATTAACAAGTTAATCTCTCTCCGTATAGATAAGCTTCCTGTGAACTAAAATCTAAATCTAATTCTTGTGAACTCTTGCAGACAGGGATTATGGTGGAAACTGGCTATTACAACTAAACCAGCAAGCTAAGGAGTGAACCTAAGAAAAAACATATTACATATGCTGATGTGACAGAACCACAATTAGATGCTGAAATAAAATCCTAAATGGTAAATCTCTCTGCCTATGTAAAATTTCAGCTCAAGAAGTTCACAATTAGAAGCAGACAACATTGTTCAAATATGTTATGTTTTAGATAAATGAGTGGTTACAATAAATCAAACGTTGAAGACAACAGCAAATACAAACCCAGGAAAAGTGAGATGAAGGTCTTTTCCAAATACCGTTTCTATAGAGCGGGCAGAGGCAATCAACTGAAAAAGTGATTATTCAGCTACCCAGACTCTGGCAGAAAAGTCAGGAATGAAGCAAAGCTCTAAACAATCTGAAGAAATAAAGAAATTGTGGCCTCTGATGAATAGATGGGCATTTTTATGATAAATTTTATCAGAATTTAATGATTCCTATTTAAGAAAATCATAAGTCAGAGCCCTTAAATAAATGCTATCAATGCAATAACATTTGGCTATATGAACCAGACCAAGGGTCCTTTAATTTTAGTATATTAGCCTCTGCTTTAAATGCTCTACTCTTTTTTAAACATCCCCAATTGCACAAATTTGTCTGGGACTTTATGAGATAAAAGTGTGCAAATAGGAGTCTAAGATTGTGCTGTAACAGGGAAGGGTTAACACTGATGTGCAAAGTGAAAAAGAAAGATAGCAGCTTCTGCAACAGGCAATAAAACAAAGAAAAAACAAGTTAAGTCCTGCATGTGTCTCCACTTCATTGCTTCCATGTTTGAAAAAGGAGCCTGTTATCTTGATAGGCCATGAGGCTGGAATCCACTTGGCATTCTGTCTCAAGAGTTCTAGGTTCAGTGGTGCTCTCAGCAGCAGCTGGGCGATGTGATTCTGAGGCTGGGTGACCTGTGCTTTCAGAGAAGCAGGAAAGGGTCCTCTAGGTGTGCTGCAGTCTCTCAGAAAGAGTTCATCAAAGTAGCGAACAACGGAAGAAACTGGTCTTCTTTGATCGGCTTTCTGTTATTTTTACTGGTCCACCTGCCCCTGATGAATTGCTGTCATTCTAAAAAATGAAGATAAAGTTAGCAAGGAAATAAAAGTTTCATGGTTTGACCGCAAATATCTAAAAAATAAAAATACCAATCTGTATCATAATGTATATTCAGTAGTATTTTATTAGAAAGCGGACTAGAGTTAAGCTCTGATGTTGTCTGTTTCTTTGGAAATGGTGGATTAAAATGACAAAACTGTTTCTAGGATAGCACCTTTCATGCTAGTAATATATTAGATAGGAAGCTCCTATTTCCAGTTGAAAGAAATTATAGCCAATGGAGTGTAAACTTTCAAGGGTAACAAGGGAAACAATGTTAAGATTGGTATAGGCAATTCTGCAGTTAGAGGTAAGAAGAGTTGGTGACATAAGGTATACAATTATATCCAGGATTCAGGTTAACACAAACTTTCAAGGCTGTCCTAATTATCCATCACTGAAATCATTTCAAATTTAAGCAAACTTTAGCAACTTCAAGATCATAATTATATACAGACATAAATATCTGTCACATGAAAACAACTAGGTAATTTTATGGCAAAAATTTAACTTGTGTCATTATTTTCATTATTCCGATCTAAATTCAATTAAAGACCACTTAAAGAGCTAGATGAAAGAAGTGAAACAGCTGCAGTTCAGAAATAAGAAGAAACAGAAGATAACATCAATATCAGAAGATAAAACTGAAGAAACAGACATAAGAAAGTTCAGTCAGGTGAATATGGGAGTCAGGAAAAAAATGGGTTAATGTCAATATATTATAATCATCTATTCTTTTAATCAAATAAATAAACAGCATAAATAAGAAAACAGATTTTAAAAATAGCATAATAAAAAGAAAAATTCTAAGTAATACAAACCATTTTCCTGTTGAGTTTTGTCATTATGTCTCGTGCAAGTGTAAAAAATGCCTAAGGGTAAACCAAAAATTTCATTATTATACATTTATAATACATTTTCAAATAAAAATGCAGAATTTCTTCATTATTTCATTATAAAATATAAATATATTACTTTGAAGTTTTTAATTGAGAAAAGAAAATAATTATAATCATAGTATACACATAAAGATCGTCTCTTATTTTTCAATTACAGCATAAACATTCCAGTGTTATCCAACTGCCAGTCGTGCAGTCATCAAATATTTCCTGCACGTAGTATCTGGCACAAGCTCCCCACACGACACTCGCTGAGTTATGGGCAGCCTCCTCAGTACTGAGAGCACCTGCGGGGCAGAGGCTCTGTCTAAGCCACCCCTGCATTCCCAGACCGAGACACAGGGCCTGGTCTGGGAGATGCCAAGGATCTATTTAATGCTCTGTATTAACCTAGAGCTCTAAAATCTGTTTTCACAAAAATCTCCACCTTTTGTTCTCAACCTCCTCTCTTTCAATTATCTTTACTCTTATACCTGAGAATATGTCATCTTCCACGTCTTAACACTCCAAAATCCCAATAGTTCCCACAGCGCAGCTAAATTCCACACAGAGGAAATCAGTTCAAATGGAAGCAGGATAAATCTGATTAATCTCAGTGCTATTTTATGCCTAGTGTCTCTTGACCCCAACCAAACATTTTTTAAATCTATCATCCCTACTTTCTTTCTACAGAGCCAAGACTGTTAAAGATTCTTCAGTTGCATCCATGCTAAACCCACTGTATGTCAGTCTCTTTCTTCCCAACCACTCCTAATGCCCCGAAAAATGTTCAGCAAAAGGATTACTTCTAATCAAGTCAAATAGAAACAATATGATAACTACTATCATCACTCATTGTCAGTGTCTCATTGTCACACTGGTCACCTGTGAGTCTAAGTTTCTACATAAGCCCATCCCTGTTTTTATGAGGCTAACCACACTAAGTTAAAACTCTGGGAAAACTGCTAACTTCTGCAGAACACCTAGTCAGAATAAGCAGTTTGAGCAACTCTCGGCTCTAGATTTCCATAACTCGGTGCTCCCTCTAAGCCACAGCTGTGATCCGGGTGCAGGTACCAACAGAGACCTAAGCCTGCTCCACTAAGCCAGGGTGTGGAGTTCATTCTGTGGGGGCAATCCTAGGTGAGCCATCTCAGTGACAAAGGTCTTCCTGTCTTCACCATTCCAGCTGACTTAACAGGCTCCCCTCTTTCTGATGGAGGGAAATCCTTCTGTGAAGCAGAAGGAAGCATTTTTCTGCTTGTCTATGCTTACGGAAATAAATCAGAAGATGCTTCCTGTTTCCTAACACCCATTAGCTAACCTGAAAAAATGAGTGTTAGTTATTTACAACAAAGAGAAAGCTCTGATCAGTATCCACTGGCACATAAAGTCATTTAAGTCTCAACTTTCAGCTGTGATGTTGTGGTGAACAATGAGGAGCCTAAGAGTTTAAATGTTTAGGAAACCATCACTAGTACTGTTAAGTGAATTACATGTACTAACATATATTATTATTGTTATGATCAGTTAAAAAAATGTTTTTAAAGAAGAAAATATTATCAATAATTCAGCCCTTGGTGCAGAAAATCTATTCTTAGAAGACTTCAGATGATTCGGTTTTCTTCAACAGTTAACTTACTGAAAATTTATTAAAGCTACTCTCTGATAAACACAATTTTTTATTTCTACTAAATGCCACTGTGTTAGAATGTATCATGCTTAATCTACTTCAAATGTGAACATTAAGGGAATCTGTTCAATAAGCTAACAGTTTAATTCTCTCTTGAGAGAGTACAGACGTACAGACGCCTCTCCTGCTACAGGCTACTACAGGATGACATGAACTATGATAAATGAGCAGAGGACACTGAGCTTGGTTGGCTAGTACAGGATTTCCAGCTTCCCAAACAAAGGGCAAAACTGAACTCAAACTGAACTTAAACTTCTAACTTCCGTTCAGTGAATCTTAATTGAGCACTCTAATATATGCCCTGTGGAGGCTGGGCGCTGGAAATTCAACCACCAGGCTCCACACAAAAGTCAGAGGCACAAAAGTTCACACAATGGAGGTGGAGTTCACATGGGCATTCACTAAGTCAGCAAGGAACAAGGCTTTGAGAGTGCTCGAGCACAGGGACCCAAGCATTAGTGCCTCTACGAACGAGTCCCCAAACGCTGCTTTCTTACCTCTTCTACATTGGTACTGGATTTTGCACTTGTCTCCAAGAATTTAATCCCATAGTCAATTGCTAACTGAAAGGCAAAGAGAAATATTTAAATTCAGTGAAAGGTGCTTGACTACATAAGGCATCTATATTTTTTAGGTTTTCAAAGTTCCAAAGGTAGAGTGTCTAGTTTAGAACTCCTGTAGTTCTCAAACTTCTTTCCTTGCTTCTATTGGGTTTGGAATTTAGATATCTGACTTACTCATCATAAATAACATGGCACAGCTTCCACTCAAAACATAGCCTAAGTACTTCTCTTTTTTTTCCATTATATTTTTAGTTCTCTAGTATACTTACAAGAAAAACTATGAGACAGACACCCACTCCTACCATTAACTTGGGATTCATCTGCCCCTTTTTTATGCTCCTTAAGTAAATTCTCCAACAGTTACTATACTGACTTTTAATTATTTTTTAATAAATTAGTGCATAATAGAACAAAAGCTTAAAATACGAAGTTTTGCTTTGTTTCTATTGATTGAGACAAATTGTGAATTCTTCCATATTTCCACCTACTCCCAGAGTTCCCACTTCATTTACAATAAATATCAAGATTAAGTGAATGTTTTTAGGGGAAAAAAGTGTGCAGTCAGATTGAAAAACAGAATGCATTTTGCATGATTTGCTAAAAAAAAGGCTAAAGCAAAATTCTAAGACTTAAAAATTGAAGGCTCTAAGTTAATTTAGAAAATGTCATAGAATTAAATACGTGCATATAATAAACTCTTACTTTACAGGACAAAAAACAGAAATGCCTAGAAATGACTTATAAATGACATCCATAGCTTGAAGATTTACAAGGAGTTTATCCATCATGACCTAAATCTACTGAGTAGTAAAAAATTCTTAGAAAAAAAATAATGAATAGGACAATGACTACTATTGAAACTTTACCTATCCTGTTACTTTTTTCAAAGAGAATGAACTACTTCAACTTGAGAACTGGGCATTTTCACACAGCTATGGAAGAAACAGCCTGAACTCTAAGCTGCAGGCATCTTAAAAAGGACCAATTTGTATCTCCCAGAAAACAGCAAATTCTTTAGGAATGAGTCATGACTACACAGCATATGGAGTTGGATCTCGAATACTAATTCACACCATTCAAGTATGAATTACGTCTCTTTGTTGTTTTTTTAAGGAGTAAAATATAGATTTTTTAAAACAAATCAATAATTAAATAATACTAAGAAAATAAAGGCTTGATGTGAGTGAATTCTAATCTTTATGCATTCAGTTCAAATTTACCTTCTCCCCTCTTTCTTTTGACACTTGTCTTTTGTCATTCATATCGCATTTGTTACCCAGGATCATTCTTTCCACATCTGACGAGGCATGCTGCAGGGAGAAAATGATATGTTATAAAAACAGCCTGAGGAAACACAGTTATTCAACAGACAAATTCTGACCTGCGAGAAATACATCCATGAATTTAAGAGACAAATAATCTTTCACTCAACACAAGCCTTGATTCACAGACAAATGTAAAAGACGGGAGGGAGGGCAAGCTACAGCATAAGAGTACATGCAGGCTGTTTTCTCGAAGGCATGCCATCATTTTCATGGTTTCTTTTGCACGTGAACAAACAGAAATAAAACTTATTGTTATCTAACAACAAAACTTCCAAATATTAGTTTGGGTCAAAGAAGAAAACAAAACTCTGGTAAGCCAATTTGAAAGAGGTATTCTGGATTCTGAAATACTTAAAAATAAATTCATGTAGATTAATATAAACGTGTACAAAACCATTTCAGAGTCAGATTTCTTTCTGAAATGTCGAAGACTTAAAAAAAAAACTTAATACCAATCAATGTGGAATTAAACCAGATTTCAAATATCTAAGATGGAGAAAATGTTAGAAGGGCAAAATGACAAGTTGCTGGAATAAAGGTGTATTTTTGCCAAACAGCGTGATGCAACAGACAGAACCTGGGAATCAGATGTTCTAATCCTGGCTCTCCTTTTTGAAGGCTAGACAAGCACAGACAAGTCACTTCTTTCTGACCTCAGTTTTCTCATATGTAAAATGGGGACTTGGATTAAATTATTTTCAAGACCCGGCACAAGTTTAAAATTCTGTGAAACTGCTCCTCTTCTGCACCCACCAGTTCAGCAGAGTGGTCAGACTGGCCCGCCCTCCATGTCGCTCCTCACAGCAAGAGGGCCTGACCTGATCATGCCCTACTTCTTAGCAGCTCAGCTGCCTCTTAGAGACAGGAGGAGCCCTTTACAAGCACCCAGCAGGGATCATCATTTCAGTAGCAACTTGATGATCTCCGGAATCATCGTTCTCTTTCCATACATACCTCTTCAATGTTTCTTATCCAATTTTTAATATTGTCAAAGGACTTTTCATTTGTGATGTCATAGACCAGCATAATTCCCTATAGGAGAAAAAAAGATCTTAATTTAGTACTTTATATATTTAAAGTTATAGAATGTAATGTCAATGTATTCCTCCTCTCCAGAAACCTTTTGTTTGTCCTTTGTTTTTGTCTTTATAAAAGGAATAATAAGTTTTTTTTTAAGATTGGCACCTGAGCTAACAATTGTTGCCAATCTTTTTTTTCCTGCTTTTTCTCCCCAACACCCCCTCCCCAGTATATAGTTGTATATTTTTTTAGTTGTGGGTCCTTCTAGTTGTGATATGTGGGATGCCACCTCAGCGTGGCTTGTTGAGTGGTGCCGCGTCCATGCCCAGGATTCCGAACCGGCGAAACCCTGGGCCGCCAAAACAGAGTGCACAAACTTAACCACTCGGCCACAGAGCCAGCCCCTAATAATAAATTCTAAAAGTACAGAGAAGCAAAAATAAATAAATTCTTCCATTGTCTCACCATGCAAATAAATACTCTGTTAACATTTTCACTGTTAACCTTTATCAATGAGTGATTATGGTAAAGGTGATACTCCCTCTCTGCCTGACTTCACATGATAAGAATCGACACCAACCGGAGCGGAAAGAGTGTTTAAGTTAAAACAGACATACCATGGAAAGTGAGAGGCAACGACTTCTGTCGTGCACTTATTTATTCCAAGTAGAAATTGTCTTGTCCCTTACTCCTCTACTAAGATTGTAACCATACTTCTTTAAAGTTACTTCTTTTTATAAGAAAAATGATCAAAATGTCATTAACAATGTAAGTAAATCACAGACACTTAAAATATAATGTGTTTGTTATACAGGTTTGACAAAAGGCACTATCCTCATATTTTTAAAGACCCCATGTCAGGTATTTCTAAAGAGTTATCTTCAAAATGTTCCAACTAACACCTGTATCTAACTATCCCAAAATCTATATCCCCAGTCCACACTTCCATACTAAGTGCTAGATCCACCCATGTGTCCATCCATTCAACAAGTAATGAGTGAGCACCCTCTATGTGGCTGATACTATACTAAGTGCTACTGGCAGGAAACAAGATAGACAAGGCTCCTTCCTCTCACGGATGGCTGGCAAAGAAAACAGACAATGAGCCAATAATTACACAATTACTTATAATTTTGACAATTGCTGTGAAGAAGCCTGGGGAGCTCTGAGAACAAAGGCTAACTTAATCTGGTTGTGGGGCTCAGGTGGTGAGGGAAGGCTTCTCTGAGAAAACGACATTACAGCCAGGGCCTGAGGTCTGAGTAGACTTGAACTGGGCAAAGGGGTTGAGACTGGGGTGAAGAGGGGAAGCCCACAGTGCCAGGCACACAGCAGAGACGTTTTAGATATCCTCCTGACTAGGAAGACTCAGAACCCACCAGATTGAGTATAACAAAGTCAGCCCAGCAGAAATGCACAAATTTAATGTGAGAAGGTCACAAGATGACACTGAAGAGATACTTAGGGTCAGCTGTGCCTTGGAGACCACCGATAGGACATCAGCTCCTAGCTGTCCCCTGTGGTCACTGAAAACTCAACTAAGTAAAACATGAGGCTGTCTTTATCCCCTCCAAATCTGCCATTCCTGCTTGTACTCTCATTTTGATGAAGAACAATCCAACCCAGCCAGCCAGCCCAAGCAGACCCCTGGTAGCAATCTCCTCCACAGGCAGGCAGCTACTAAGTAAGCCCCGTAGACCCAGCAACCTCAATATTTCCGGAAGCTGACACCCCGATACACACACATCGCCTTATTCCCACTCTCATCAATTAGCCTCTCCCTAGATTACTATCATAGTCCCCCTGCTTTCATTCTCAACCTCCTCTAATCCACTCTCCATAAGGGCACCAGAGTTATCATTTCATTGCTTAAAATCCTTCAGTACCTCTCCATTACACTCATAATTGAATTACAATTTCTTAGCATGGTAAACAAAGTCCTTCAGGGTCTGATCTCCAACTTTGTAAATAAATATAAATCATATAAAAACCACATGTGCACATAGAGAAAAGAATCCAGGAAATACACAGAATGTTAACAGAAGCTTTCTCTCAGGGTGGTGGGATTTTGGATGATTTCTTGGGATTTTCTAAGTTTTCTACACTACATGTAAACTTTTGACAACCAGAAAAATATACAGTATGGTTTAAATAACAAACAATATTCTCCTCTATCCGCCCTCCTGCTGGCCTCAAATGAAATGTTTCACTTGGGCTACACTGTAAAGGAGATTTTACAAGTGTCAATGCAAATAATTTTATTTTTAAAAAATCAAAGTAGAGAACTGTACACTTAAAATTATAAATTTTATGTTATGTATATTTTATCACAATAAAAAAAATACCAAAGTGGAGTCTGAATAATTCCTGACTCAAAGAGTTTAGCTGCCTACAATATTAAAATTAACCAAATAACTACCAGAGCTCTATAACCTTTGGGCCAAACCCACAACCTTGATCTTTATTGCCTCATGTGTGTCAAGTGGCACGCTGGGTGGTTAGCACAGGAAGTATGAACTCTGTAGCGGTTGAGGGCACAGGCTGTGGAGTCAGAGGCGTCAAGCCCACACGCGACCATGTACCACCTGGGAGATCCTGGAGATGTTATTTTATCCCTCTCAGTCTCCACTTCCTCATTTGCAAAATGAGGACAGCATATCTTCCACATTGGGTTCTTTTGAGGATCTACTGAACCCAAGGACTTCACCTAGAACCCAGGACACAGCTTAGACTCAATAAATGGCAGCTATTACTAATTTCTATCTTTGGTTTCAATAGCAGAAACCCTTCAACTACTTCCTATGTTCCTATCAGTTAAAACATTATACATGTGGTATATACCTATAATAAGAACAGCTTCCTTAGAATTCACAAGATAGTATTGGTCTATGAGAGATGTTGATAATGTAAGGATATGGTCCTTTTTTGTCCCAAATGCCTGACTGTCCATCAGGGTTACAGCTATGACTATGAGTGTTGCTGCATAGTCTGAAACAGACCAAAGGACTCCACCGTGGTAGCAGGTCCAGTACAGTGCTTATCAACATGCTGCATACCTCAACCAACCAAACTAAACCTGCCAGAACCACCACTTGCTGAAAATGAGAACATGATCCAAAGAGAACATGAGGGCTCCAACGAGAACGTGAGGGGCTCACATCCCACTGGAACAGATGAGCTGAGAGAGCCAAGGCTCGAGGAGAGCAGGATTTCCTGAAGATCTACCTAAGATCAATACCCCTTCAGCAAGTATTTATTGAGCATCTACTACGGGTCAGACACTGGCATTACAGCAGAAAAAAAAACAGGGACAAAAACCCCTACCTTCAAAATGGAAAAGACAATTCTATCTTAGAATAGCAACAATTTCTAATTATTTGAAATCATATGAAGAAAGACTAGGCAGCAGATAAATGGGAACGACGGATGATCCTCACACCTAAATTAAATAACACATTTCAATGACCTCTTTCCTCATACCATGAACTAGAGCTAGTTATTCAAGAGAAACATTTCCTCTACATTCTGAGTGCTTCTGTCCACTCTCTAGTGAAAATGAGCATGAAAGTGGTGCCAAGATACCGCTCCTAGAAAATAAAAAAACTGCTCAATAGAAAAGGCTGTGTTTCTAAGATGCCTCTCATCAAAATTACCTGTAAACTATTCCAAATCATCTCTGTTAAGATGTTCTTATTTATGCCTAAAATCGTTCCTGGAGGAAAGAAACAACAAACTTCTTCCCGGCACACAAGATAAGTCCCTTCCCTTTGATTCCAATCTAAGCAAAATAGAGAACAGCTCACAACTGTCTTTCTGAAATGATGGCCTTTCACAATCTTAAAAGTATTAAAGGGTGAAGTGTGGAGAGCACATACATATAAACTGCTTAGTGATGTATAGTGCAAAGGTGATACAGCTTCAAATGGGAATCCCTAATCTTTTTGTGGGAATGAATTACTGGTACTCAGATAATGAGGGTGAGAGGCAGTGGAGAAGGAAGAGAGAGCAGCATGATAACGAACGGATCTGTGGGTTCAGATTACATCTTCCTGGAGGCAAGGGGACAGCTATCATCCCTTCAGCTCTGTCACCCTGACACCACTCCCAGGAGCACAACAGATTTTTGTGAGCTGAGTATGATGAACTGTGTATGATGGCAGCTGGTACTCCAGAATCTACGGGGTTGAGCTTCATGATCTCAACTACTCAGACTTCAAAGACTCTCTGACACCTTGGGTTTCATCATAATTCATAGCTCCAACATGTGCCTGGCTTAGGCCTAAAAGCCAGAGATAAAGCCCTGGTCTGGGCCTGTCATTCTAGGCATGGTTCAGTACAGCTCTGCTTCTAAGCTGCCTTATTTACCACTGTACTCTCAGCACCACACAGAATCTGCCCCAAGGCAACAAGCAATATAAACACGTTGTATAGATGAAGCATCTTAGGATGGAAAATATCCAAGTGATGAAGTTATGATAACAAGGATGAGGCTAGGATGTAGTAAAGAAGGATTTGGTAGTCCAGATTCACCAGATTATAAGCCTCAAAGAATCACAGATCATTCAGCTACTTCCTGGCCAGCTGGCAGAATGCTGCTGGAGGAGAATCCAGAGAGATGAGCCATAAGCAGTAGATGTTGTGGACCTGGTGAGAAATAAGGGATGATGGTGGCAGGGCTGAATGATGAGAGGGTGCAAGAAATGAATACTCAGTCACAGAATTTGAAGTTTCCTAAGAATTACAGAAAGTATTAATAAAAGGAAAGATCACAAAACTATGCAATCACCTCAGAACGTGTGGAAGAATTCGGAAACATCTACAAGCTAATTACCTGATTCATATTATGAAGACCAATGGCAAACCACACAATTACTAAACACAAAACATGAAAAACCCTTTAAATGTCTTGTTTTCATATCAAAAAATCCATTTTCCCCATTGTACTAGACTCCAGCTTGCATCCTATAAACTTGACAAATGAATATTCATGTTTTACTTTCACCTGAAGAGTTACAAACCCCTAAAACACACTCACCATGGCTCCTCTATAGTACGCTGTTGTGATGGTTCGAAATCTTTCCTGACCCGCTGTGTCCCTAAAATTTGAAACAAAGGAGAGAGTGGTTTTAAAAGTCATCAGCAGCATCACTGAGGAGAGACTCCAGGCTGTAGGAGATATAATTCTGATCTGCTCACAAATGCAGTGGTTTCATGGGAAAGGGGAATGAGACACAAAGGGAGACTGCTATGCATCTGTGAGCCGGAGGCGGTGGTAGCCATGGAGCCTGTCAGGAGCTCATAATGACTTGGGTAAAAACCTTGGACCTTGATGATAACAACACAACAGGAAAATGCATGGCCCTCTGGGAAGCGGCATGTTATATAGTCAAACACATGTGGGAGAGAATCGAGAATAATTCTTGGACTCCTAGAGTTATAATCCTCTTTATAAATGCCTAATGATTAAGGCATTTTGCTTTCTTGATTGAAAGTCTGATTTCTGTACAAAGCAAGCAATTGGGCTGGACTGACTACTGGGTAAATTCCGCTCAGCGGAGCACACTAAAACGATCTCTTCAACCTCTTTGCTATGGAGCCCATGATTAAATGGGAGCCTGGAGTTCAATACATAATTCTTGACAATGTTTCCAAAGACTTCAAAATATGGACAACACCTCAAAATTACATCAACTTTCATACATTCTTGCTTTTTAGCTGATGGCATACCATTAAAATATATTCTGAAAAATACAAAAGTTTCTAATTACATTTATTGAAGGAATCCCTATAAAGGAATTCAAACTTCCTTGCTATCTGGGAAAATCAATATTCCTAAATTTGTTACTTACAGCCAGAACTAATTCACTCCCTGTGCTACACTGTACAGACAATTTAATTGCTGGGGAGAAAGAGGCATGTGTGGAAATATACTAGAAATCGAATGCATATCAAACCCAAACAAGAGATGAAGGCCCAAGGGAAACATGGTAAATTAAAAACATTAATAAATACCTTAACCTTTATATATACCTTAGAAAATACTTTCACATGGTGCTCACATGATGCCCACCATAGCCCACTGTGGTGACATTACCATCACCCTTGTTCTGCAGAAGAGGAAATAGGCTCAGGTGGGCTGTGGTCCCAGCTCTGCCCTTAGACAGCTCATCTCCTTGAATGAAATTCAAGCATCCTAGGTCTTGGCAGTTTAGTGCAGGGCCAGGCCTCACACCACAGTCATCTTATCCTGCCATTCTTTTCACTGATCAGGATTAGAGACACGGGGCACTTCTTTGGTACACACCAAACAAATCATGGGGAAAACAGAAGCCAAGTACCTTGGAGCAGACTAACCATATTTTCTTGATTCTAACATACTGCTTGATTTAGAACCAGCTTTGCAGCAAGGAAGGAAGAGAAACCTCACAGGTCATGAAGATTGAATGAAGACTATTTTGCTGCTGACAGTATTGAGAAATAGTGCCGTGATGTTATGGCCATCTATATTAAGTTCTAATTAGCTGATCATCCACAGGCTCCTAGAACACTCCTTATTGCTATGATCAGGACTATACAGCACAGAGTCAAAAATTCTCTTTGCTTCCCTCTTAAAAAAATTTTTTGATAGCTTTATATTTGGCTTCTTACTATATACCAATAGATGAAAAGGGCAGCCTATGGTACTGTTCACAATGTTTTCCAATGAAGTACACTGGGAACCACTACCCTAGGCTAATATATAAAGCTGACATGACGTTCCAGGAGATTTGGCGGTTGCCCCAGCTGTATCACTAAGGCAGACATATGCTGTCAGATGAACTTAACCACTCTAAGTCCTAGTTTTCTCCTCTGTAAAAGAAGGACCAGGGGATTTCAATGTAATGTTCTAGTTCTCTCCCAGTTCTGAGAGTCAAAGGAGAAAAACAGCCTAAGGAAAAAGCTCATTAATATATTACTTTATAATTTTGTCCTGCCTCCCTCTTAGTCTATGCTATTTTAAATTTCCAAGCTTTGTCTACTGCTGTCATCATCACACATTACATAAGTAACCATCATCAAAAACCTTCCTCAAGGCTCCCATCTAAATAGCTGTATATGGCTCCCTCTATATAGAAGGGCCTATTCCAAAAAGAAATTAAACCAGCTTATAGGAGGTTAAAAAAAACCTAAGAAGAGCTTCTGAGTTCAAACCAAAAACATTCAACCTGGCAATCTGGAAGAACTACATTTATTCACCGTAGCTGGATAAATTCTTCAGAAATTAACCAGAGTCGGATGCTCAGAAGGAGATCTTTGCCTTGCGGATTGCAACATGAGAGATGAGAGGCATGACTTTTTTCTCTCTTATTTCCCAATCCAGTGTTCCTCATTGTTTTATTTAATGAGAAGACATATGCAAATAAATTACAAAATATCAGAGCTGGAGGGGAACTCAGATGTCGTCAGTCTAACCGGTCAATTTACAAGTGAGAAAAAGCAGGTCCTAAGAAGGGAAGCAACTGGCCCCAAGTCCTCAATTCAGAGGAATCAAGGCTAGACCCTACATCTGTACTTCCTGTTCAGGGCTCCTACCACCTGACTGCTTTGCCTTATCTGATTTCACAGCTACAATGAAAAAGTAATTTACACTCTTTGAATTTAGTTTCCTCCCTGCTAAAATTAGCATTTTGGAAGAATGAGTTCTCAGATCTCTTCTGGCTCTAAGAGTTAGTGGTATCATTCCTTACCTTCCCACTCTTGGTGCAGATAACTGAATACTTACCCATTTCGCCTTGGTTCTGATAAAGAAAAAATGTTTTAACTATCACAGGATACCTCTAACATCACAATTCACATTTTAATTCCTACTTTCAAGTTCTGATTAAGGTAGGAACTCTGTGTGTATATATATATTTTTTACTTACCATATCTGAAGCTTAATTTTCTTTCCATCTAGTTCTATCGTTCTGATTTTAAAATCAATTCCTGCAAGAAAAAGAAAGACAAGTTAAATTTCTTCAAATAGAATCCAAGTCTTATTAGGAAAAGGACAAAGGTTTCTATTGAAAAAAAGCTCTCCAACGCACTGGAAAATGTGAACACAGAGAGGGTGTGAATGGTATGTTTCCTCTGAATACAGGCTGAAGAAAGGAATGCTAATTACTCTGTAAAGAATTCCCACACATGTTAAATGCAACGTATTATATGCCTCATTATTTTGACACAAATGGATCATATCCCTCAAAGTTATATAACTTAGATAGACTAAGAACACACCATATTTTCTACTTCTTGAAATACATATAAGAAATGCTTCCTACTCCTCACGCCCCATCCTTCCCTAAAGAAGGCCGTGGGACCTCTTTACAATGTCTTCCTTCATGTCATTCCATTTGTTTCTTTAGAATTTGCAACTGACTAACGGAAAAAAAAAAAAAACCCTGCCAATTTAAGGCCTATTTGTAATCTTGAAACAGACAACAATCACACCACAGCTAATCCAGCAGAACAGCTTCTCAATCATTCTTTCCCCTCACTAATAACCATGTACTGTTAACAAATACAATATGATATTCACTATCCCCAGGTTATCTGGCTCACATTTCCTCCTCTAAGGTACCTCAGCATTGCAGGGTCTACAGTGGCAGAGGCAAAACTTAGCAACACAGCATGAATATATTGTTAGCATCACAAAGAATTTACTGTGGCCATTACTCATTTAAGACTTAATATACACTGATTTTTTTGTGTGTGTGTGTGTGTGAGGAAGATTGGCCCTGAGCTAACATCTTTGTCAATCTTCCTTTATTTTATGTGGGATACAGCTACAGCATGTCTTGACAAGTGGTGCTAGGTCTGCGCCTCGGACCTGAACTTGTGAACCCTACGCCGCCAAAGCAGAGGATCCAAAGTTAACCACTATGCCACCGGGCCAGCCCCAATAAATGTTTCTTGATATTAACATTTTAAAAAATTCACAATTTTCCAAATTCATAGAAACAGCTAATAGAATGGTGGTTACCAGGGGTGGCAGGAGGGGGAAAAGGAGAGTTGTTTAATGGGTATAGAGTTTCAGATTTGCAAGATGAGAAGGTTTTGGAGATTCAGTTTACCACAATGTGGATAAGCTTAACATTATTGAATAGGATACTTAAAAATGGTTAAGATGGTAAATTTTATGTTTTTTACCACAGTAAAAAAGAAAAAAAAATCATGACTTTCAAACTGTCTACTGTATTATCTGGAAAATAACTCGCTCAATTGGAAGATCGATGTTCAACATTCCATCATCTAATAGTTCATTCACGTTTCAAATAAGAGATGACGTATATCAAAATGCCTGTCCAAATGACTACTTTCCTTATTCTGGTTTATGAAGATGATAACTCCTGTTCTTTCAAAGTTGTTTTTTCCTGTATTTGGGAGTCATGGGCAACTTTTCCACCTTCATTCAACAAAGCCATTTTGAGGTTCCCTTAAAGTCTCAGTTACTCTCCATTCATTTAAAATATTCAGGAAACTTTCTACTGACCCAGCCTTTTGTTTTTCGTATTTGTTAGAAGGATTACCTTTCTGTTATTTGAGAAAGTCCTACCATTATCTGTGATACTTAACCACCTCTTCACCATTCACAGGATTTCAATGTTTATAAGAGTTGTGAACTTGTATTTAGCTTTTCTTTATGCTGCTGTCAGGAGCCAGCCGATAGGAATGGGCATCAGAGCAGGCTGCCCTAGAATGCCATTCTGGCATGTGGATTATTTTGAGCTGAAGAAAATCAATGCCCAACAGACTCAAGAAGAGCTTTTTACCCCTCCCTTAACTGTCTAAAAGAATTTAGATAGGGGGCCTGTACCAGGAAGACAGCTATTATCAGAGATAACTTTTCATATCACAAAGACTTATCTGCGTGGCATGGCACACATTTGTTTACCAAACATTTGCTTTTCCTATCTTCCGGTGAATTAATTATCTTCCTCCCTCTTTGAAGTCCCAGACCCCTACCTCTTTCTTAGCTTGGGATGGCACATAAGCTTCAATTGCCTGACTGTCAAGGAACCTTATATCTTTGGGGTTCCTATATGTATGAAATAAAATTTGTTATTTTTCTCCTGTTAATGTCTTGTGTCAATTTAATTATTAGAACAGCCAAAGAACCTAAAAGGAAAGAAGAGAAAAGTTTTCCTCCCCTACAGTTTTGGTGCCCAACATGGGGCTCCTCCCTGGCTGGACCCTACTCGTTCAGAGGCTACTGCAGTGAAGAGATCCTGGGACCTCTGACAAGCATGGCAGAAGGTAAGAATTCTTACCACATCAGTCTTCTGGATCTCTGCCTGCAGGGTCTGTTGGAAGCAAGAGTTTCCCTTTCTTTTTCTAAATTTAGGTTGGCAGGAGAGAATATTTGGGTTAACTTGTTTCTTGGGCATAGTGACTTTTGTAAAAATTTGCTATGAGTAGTCTTGTTTTCTATTGACCTCTTTCCTTGCAGAGATGGTCACTGTTTCCTTTGTCTCTGTTGTAAAGTATGGCTGGACAGAAATGTGGGTTGCACCCCACCTGTAGCTAGATGTGTGTCTAAGTCTTCCTTTTGGTTATCTTTGGAAGTGAACTTTCTGGATCTTGTGAGGGCTCCAACTTTTCACTCACTTATGGGATGCCTCTTGTTTCCTTGGTTTGCATTGCTATTGAGATTAATATAAGATCCTACTTGTCAATGGCCAGAAGATGGATCCTTTGAATTGGCTATATTTAAAAGAGAAAAAAAAATTTTTTTGAGAGCTCTCATCCTAAACAATTGTCTTATCGATACCTATGGAAAGACCAAGTTGAAAAGTGTATACAAAAGAATATAATGGCTAGCCTTAGGGACTCAATATGACAGAAGAACAGAAATTAGAACAAAAATTAAAATCCACATCTAATGTAAATTCCTTCTCCACCCTCTTATTCCTACCCTCCACCCATATCACTTTATCCCCAATTTCCTGACCCTCCAGAAGATCTTTCGGATTTCTGGGCCCCTGGTCTAAACTCCCCCTCTCAAAATTCAGCCCGTCGCATGAGCAAATTCTCTTAAATTCCCAACACTTCTCCATGTTCCCCAGAAAATCCCTTAAACACCAGCTGCCTGTTTCAGCTTCCCTTTCCCTACAAGATTTACAGAGAGCACTCCAGCCTAATCTCTACACCCAGGGAATACATGTTACTCATGTAAATGCTAAAAGCCAGGAAGTAAATTTAGTAGAAGCACCTGGGATGGACAATAAGGCTCGTTTTGCTGCACTCTACAATCAGAGCTGCCAGCTTCAGGCCTTTCTATGCAATGTCCTTTGTGGATATATCCTGGACCCTTACTCAACGAATTCATGTCCTCTGGACAACAGGAGATCTTCTAAATTATGAAGCCCTTTAACCTCCACTTTCAGAAGATCCTATCAAATTTAAAGAGGAATTAAAAGATTAATGGCCATTCACAAACCCACCCCACCAGAAGAAACAGACAGCCAGAAATTCCCCCAAGCCCTCCTGCAAATGACCAGGAAATGGCTCAGGTGGGATGCTGATATTCAGGTACTAACGGAAACATTAACAGGCTTTCCCCTCTAAGGTGAGTTAGTCTAAGGTTAAACTGTGCACTCAGAAAGAAGGAAACATTTAAATAGTAATTACCCTAGACTTCTGACAATAGAAAACTACACCCACAACTCCTGAGAGAAAACTTGCATTCTTTCTCTTGTCCTTTGAAGACGTGAATCTTACCATGTCTTTGAAATGTAAACACCCCAGGAGGTAACTAAAACTTGCTTGAGACTGAAGAAAAAAAGTCAAGGGGCGGCTGGAGAGTGGGGGGTCTGCCTTTTTAAAATACAAACTGCCATAAAGTCTCCCTTGCCACAGCCTCCATAAGATTACTTGTCAGGGCAAATACAAACCTTAGAAGTCTTCTCCACAAATAGTAAAAAGCTTTAGCCATCCAAGCAAGTAAACTTAATTTATTCCAATTGTTATTTATAAACTAGTGAGTTTTATACTGTTGTGCCTGACTGATGGCTAAAATTTTACAACAGAAGTTATAGGGTCTCTTTGTGACTGTCTGTATGTTTATGTATGTCTATACGTGTAAGTTATAGATAAGGTACTTTAACACCTCCGGATAGCACAGCCAAAATTAATTTGTATGAAAGCTCTATTTAATTGGCTTAAAATTAAGTGTTTATGAATTATTTCCAAATCTCAATATAATAGAAACTAACCCGAATGTTTTTCAAGTCCACATGATCTAGGATAATTTTCAGTAAATAAAAGCTAGTTTAAGTTTGTGGGCTTAATTAAAACAAGCATATCTTTAGTTATCTGTATTAAGTATAATACTTTTATCCTACCTATGTTTACTAAAAGTCAAACAAAATCATGTTATCTCTGCTACAAAATTTGTCAGCAAGAAAAGTAGCTTAGAATGATGGGTGACTTCAATATCATGTGAGGTTTTTGTGAGTAGTCTAAACATAATTGTTGAGGGTAAACGATTTAGACAGATGTAAGTCAGATAAAAGTTTTTAGGTGAACTTTTCAGCAATAATTATATGTTAGGGTATTTCCACATAAAAATTGTTTCTCAAATCTTTGGTAACTTCCACCCTTAGAATTTTGCTAAGTTAAATGAAATGACAGAAAATTTACTGGATGTCTAGATCACTTCCAAATAAGATAAAATACTGAAACATTAATTGCTAAACAAGTCTAAGTTTACCTACTTTTGACCTCTTATTACAGAGGAACTAAAGAAATTTGGATCTATTAGAAAACATGTCTTATTGAAAGAAATTGTACTAGGACGAAGCATATATGTTTCTGGAAATTATAAAATGTATTTATAAATTTGCCAAGCCACAGAATGATAATGTAAAAGAGAGTTTGTAACTGTCTACTTCTTTATTTTCACTAAAAATGAAGGCTTTTAAGGGTTAGAAATTCTAATATATGTAATTAAAGCTACCAGAAATAATATGGGAAACAAGGGAAACAACTCTGTATACAAGGGAAAGCAGGATATATTTTGGCTAAGAAAAGGTATGAGGTATGGACATTACATATATCGGGTTTTTGTAAGGGAAAAGAAAGTAAATTTGTCCTAAAGTAAAACTGCCTATGTCAAAATGGGAAAGGGAGAAATAAAGGATGAATTAAATAAAAAGTTGGGAAGAGAGAAAAAGAGAAAGAAAATTTTACCTTGTATAGTTAGTCAACTTGCATAAGAACTGAACTGATATTATAAGGGTTTAAAAATAAGATTTAATATCAATAGTGTACTTAGGTAACACTGAACAATTTTCTTTCATTTGATAACAGAACAAAGTTTTCTTGGACTACTGGTCTGCTTCTTGAAAGAGATTATGAAGATTTTTCTTTACTTTTTAAGTTATCTGACTAGAAAGAAAAGATTTTGTGTCTTGTCAAAATAATTTCCTGTGTTGTCTTAATCAGGTCTTTCGATTACTTAAGAAAGCTGAGTCTTCCCTATGAAAAGAGTTAAGCTTTTCTTTTTTTACAACTATTAACTTTCTGTATTAACTCTGCCTGTGAAGTCTTTAGTTGTCACTATGGTTAAATGGATAACTAGGTATTTTTTTCACATTGACCTATGATCCTATTTGACCAAGTGTTTTAAAACCTTTTGATATTTTTGACAAACTTCCCCAAATCAAATTCTAAATGAAGTTTTTTTGACCTTGAAATAACTTTGGGACTTTCCACAGAGCTCCCGGAACATCTCAAAAGATTTGTTCTCTCTCCTTATAAAAGAGAGATATTAAACTAATCAGGCTTATTTTGTATGTTAAATTACAGAGGAAGCATTGTAAAATAAATTATACTGTATGAGTGAATGTAACTAATACAAGTGTTCCAGAAATTATATGAAATTCTTAAAAATCTGATATATAATGTTAACAGTCATAATTTCAGTTATCATCTTAAAATGCTGTATGTCACAGAAATAACCAAATTTCCTTGTCAATTGCATTATAATGAACACTCATCTGATCTTTAACCATTGCCATTTTTAAGTTTTCTGTCATCTACACACAGTTCTTATTGTAACTCATATGCTTTTGCAAAAGTGTTCCTGCAAGAGTGCTTTATCCTCAAAGAGATTAATGGAAAAGACTCTATCAAATACAGGTTTCTGATAACTTTCAGATCATACCACTGAACTGGGTGAGAAATATAGAACTCTAATGAAAAAAAACCCTAACGGCTTCATAAAACTGGTAACAAAAGATCAAGATCACCAAGAATTAATTACTTGAGACTAAATGAACTGATGAGGATGATTATAATTTTTATGACTTTTTTTGAAATATTGCTAGTTCTTTCACCATTTTTTTGCCAGATTTAAGGAGACTTTTTCTCTTAAGCTAGCTACAACTTACAGCAATTTGGTAAAGTATACCTTTGTGAGCAAAGATGAAACAATTACTTTTTCTCCCTACCTGATCCCTCCAGAATTTGGAAACTCTCAGTGAGTATTCTTATATTTTCATGGCAATATAATTATTTGCACAAGTTCAATAAGA
The DNA here is from genome assembly GCF_021613505.1 of Equus quagga. Lineage (NCBI taxonomy): Eukaryota > Metazoa > Chordata > Mammalia > Perissodactyla > Equidae > Equus > Equus quagga. The sequence goes on along the minus strand of NC_060268.1, from coordinate 57,136,550 downwards.
ACATGTTCTCCTTGTAGCAGGACAGAATTGGAAACATTGGTTGTATTACCAAGGCTTTGACTGGAATGTCATAGTTGAGACAGACATGCACAGACTCAGATATCACCAGACAGCTTTAAAGAACTAAGGTTGACTTTATGGAACCAATGATGCCCCTTGGAAAAATTGGCCTGGTACCTTGCTTACAGAGTTTCAAGCAGCTTTACCAGGTGAGTAAGGAAAGTCACTTCCTGGCTGGCCCAGGAAATTCAGGATATTTGGGGGACCTTGAGAAGAGAGGAATTCACCCAAATCTATACATATCACTGGCAAAGTCTGATAGCAAGTCCTTGGCTTGGCTTCCTGGACACAAGGCTTTTAAAAGTACAATCTGAGATTCCTGATGAAAAATTCCAGTAAAGCAGATTTAAAAGAGCCTATATTATGATCAATCATTCTTCTAGCTGCACTTATGTAAAGAATCAAGCCAAATTTATCGAGACTTTGTTGTGCAAAGAAATTAGTCTTTCTTTGATCATTTCTGATAGAAATGGGGTTATTTTAGAGAGAAAAACTGTTTCTACTTTTGTAGATAGTACATTTTAGGGCTATTAATCGTCTTTGAGGTTTAGATTTTTTTACCTGTAAACAGGACTGGATTCTGAATTCTTCTAGTTTCCTCAACTATCTGGCTACAAATGTTCAAACTAATGTTTCCAATTTTTCTCCCACCCTGAACTGGAATCACTGAGAATTAAACTGCCCTTTTTCCGAAGCCATGCAAGCTAAAGTTGTACAACTTGATTTCTTCAGAGAAATCAGCACAATAGCTCATATATAGACAATTTTCCTGCCTGTTGCTATGTGGCCACTCAGAAAGATCACCAGAGACATTCAAACTGCAAAACCAGGAAAATCTGTCAGATTATCACTGCCTGCCCTCATCCCATCTGAAGATGCTTCAGGCCTGACATCCAGAAATCTTAACTGGCTGCCTTCAGAACTTAGAAACTAGAATTATAGTCTGCTCCAAACATTAACCATTGTTTTCCTTTTGTTTCCATAGAAATGCCTCTCATTAAATACCTGATTGCTTATACAATACAGGCCTAAGTTTGGGAGCCTGCCTGCATCACTGCCTCCTGAATGAGTCACAACTGTTTAATTGAACTGATCTATTCTCAGGACTAACAGACTGATTCAATAGATATGGAGCCATGTACCACTCAGTTACCAACCCAATTCTTCTCTCCGCAGCCACCAGCCCAGCTTTTATTTTTTTTAAGATTGGCACCTGAGCTAACATCTGTTGCCAATCTTTTCTTTTTTTCTTCTTCTTCTTCTCCCCAAAGCCCCCCAGTACATAGTTGTATATTCTAGTTGTAGGTCCTTCTGGTTGTGGTATGTGGGATGCCGCCTCAGCATGACTTGATGAGCGGTGCTAGGTCCACACCCAGGATTCAAATCAGCAAAACCCGGGCCACCCAAGCAGAGTGCGCAAATTTAACCACTCAGCCACAAAGCAGGCCCCCAGCTCAGCTTTTAATATGTGAAACTTCCAGGGAGGGGCCGGCCCCGTGGCTTAGTGATTAAGTTCGCGCGCTCCGCTTCGGGCGGCCCAGGGTTTCGCAGGTTTGGATCCTGGGCGCAGACATGACACTGCTCATTAGGCCATGTTGAGGCAGCGTCCCACATGCCACAACTAGAAGGACCCACAACTAAAATATACAACTACGTACTTGGGGGATTTGGGGAGAAAAAGCAGGAAAAAAAAAAAAAGATTGGCAACAGTCGTTTCATAGGAGGGAACCGATGGAGTTCAGAGCAGGCTGCCACAGAAATGTGCCACTCTGGCATATGGATTATTTTGAACTGAAAAAAATCAAGGCCCAACAGACTCAAGAAGAGCTTTTTACCCCTCCCTTAACTGTCTAAAAGAATTTAGATAGGGGGCCTGTACCAGGAAGACAGCTATCACCAGAGGTAACTTCACATCAGAAAGACTCATCTGCACGGCAGGGCACACATTTGTTTACCAAACATTTGCTCTTCCTATCTTCCTGTGAATCGTACTCCTCTCCCTTTGAAGTCCCAGACCCGTTTCCCCTTCTGAGGTCAGGACGGCATATAAGCCTGAATCGTCTGACTGTCAAGGAGCCTCATATCTTTGGGGTTCCCATTCATACGAAATTAAATTTGTTACTTTTCTTCTGTTCATTTGTCTTATGTCAATTTAATTATTAGACCAGCCAAAGAACCCAGAAAGGAAGAAGGGAAGTCCTCCTCCCCTACAATAAAACAAATGCTGTAGGGCACAGTCAAATTAGCACAACTTCAATTTCACAAAAAATGGAAAATATTGTTTATAGTATTATTGAAAAGCACTGGACCTGGAAGTCAAAAGACCTAAACTGAATGCCGGGTTCTGCTGTTAACAACTTTTGGGAGGTTGCTTACCTCCTCTGAACCTCTATATCCTCATCCATAAAAAGGTTGACAGGATCTAATTAGATAAATTAGATAATGTGTTTGATTGTGCTGTGGGAACTCTGAAAGTCCATATAAATGTAAGATGTTGCACACTCAGATTCTATTATCCTACAGCTCTTGTCATTAAACGCATGGATTATGATAATAGCTTCCCAGGACGTCATGCCAACATCTCTCCCTGGTCTAATTCCCCTGCATGCCAGTGTGAGAAAAACTTTCAACAATCCCTGTAGTAATGTCACCTCACTATGTAAGAAGCCGTGAATCCAACCAACTTCCTTGGCCTGGCAACACAGCCTATCCCACCGGATGGACTGCTCTCCTAAAACTGCAACCCTCAGAGCCTCTGTCCACTCGGCCTTCTGTTTCTCTCGGTAGGCCCCACACCTCCTCTCCTCTGACGTGCATGGCTACCTCACCCAGCAGCCTTCTCTGAGGATGCCACTCTACCCCTGCAGTCCCCTCCCTCCTTCCCTCCTCAGCTCTCCACTTAGCCATGTCCATCCCTAACTCAAGGCCTGGCTTTTGCACAGTAATTCAATCCTGTGTTACTGGTCTTATTAACACATTGCTCTGAATTGCTCCCACGTCAAGCAAGGGCTCCAGCCTCTCTCTGTCAGTAAGCTTGCACACAGAAACATGCATACAGTAGATACTAAATGAAAGATTAAATACTCTTATATAATTAAGTAAAGGTTAAATTCTACTAAATGTGGAGAGAGCTAAGAAAACCTTAGAAGTTGAAAGTTTTCTTAGTATACTATAGTAACAATAGTAAGGATGCAGAGAAATCTTACTACAGTAAGAAAATGAAGACCTTTACAGTACAATTAGTTTGACAATAACATCAGTAGAACATACAATGGATTAATGTTCACTTTAAAATTTAAAGGAAAGAAAACTTCCTGAGGCTACTCCAGGATTAAAAGAATAACTTGTTATAAGAATAATAATATATCAATTAGGATGCTTTCTGCTGCAAATAACAGAAACCCCAAATCAAACTAGCTTAAGGTAATTTGTTGACTCATATAACAAGCCCAGTGGTGAGCTGGGTTCAGGGACGGCTCAGTCCAATTGTTCCGGCTCACTTCTCTGCATCTCCCTTGGCTCTGCCCTCCTGGGAGTATCAATTTCGTCCTCTGACTGATAGCAGTTCCTGATCACAACAGCAATACCAAGAAGAAAAGAGATCATTTTTCTGTGCCTCTCTCTTAAAAGTGAAGAAATGTTCCCCCAAAGCCTCCAGCAACCTTTCCTTCATGTCTCATTTCTGAATTTATAACCACGGGAACGTTCTCGGGGCTGAGGCTGAGTTCCTGAACCAATCACTGCCGTGGGCAGTTACCAAGATTGGATTAATCTAAACCCATCCCTAAATTTAGATTAATCAAGGCGCATCCCTGAAGCTGGGACACTCCCCCCAATCCACAGGGCTGCTAAAAATAGGAGAGAGAGTGGAAAAGCTGTTGAATCAATCATAGTACCTGTTAGAATAATACTCAAATCTATCTAACTAATAAAATTTTATATTCACAGCTATATAAAATGGGCAAATTCTAACAGCTATCACTATTACCTTGGCATAAATGTTATTAAACTTCTTGATAACTATAGTACTTCTTTGAAAGTAATTTCATCTAGTGTTCAGCCAGGAACCAGAAAATATGGAGGAAAAAAAGGACAATAAGCAACCTAAGTGGCTCCCATGACACCTCTGTGCTAAGGCCGTGTTCTTCACTGCAGCAGAGTCCCTGTGCCTACAGTTCCAAAGACCTGGCTCGCGCTCTAGCCCCAAATGATTAGGGACTGCAAAGAAGAAGGGGCCTGTCACATCGACAGCAACAAGAACCACAGCTCATCCTGGCAGTAAGGGGTGACTTTTTTTTTCTTCTTTCATTTAAAAGAACTATACAATCTCAAAAACCATAGCTTCTGAAGGGCATTACATTTAGGGTCAAAAAGTCCTTCATATTTCAATGGCCTTTCAGAAAGCATCGTTTTCTGGCAGCACATAATACAATAATTCATGTCCAGAATGACCAGCCTGAGTCATCCCAACTCATGAGCAATCCATGAGCCGCCAGGCTACATGCAGCCTACCCAGCTGGCAACACCGCCCAAGGTGTCCGCTCCAGACACAAGACTCCACCGTCGCTTCCATGTTGTTCAAACAGGCCTCAACATTAATTTTTTGATGGCTTTAAAGCAGTGCAAGTTTTCTCATTAATATTTATCTAGTCAATAAATAGGAAATTTAAACTGTAAAACATTCCCAAGGGACTCAAAGCCATTTTCATTTTGAACTTAAATACACACACATACACACACACACACACAGAGGTTTTTTTTTTCCTGAATTGATTCTCATGCTAAACAGTTGCTCATAATCGATACATACTTTATACTATGAGGAGGTAGGGAAGCAAGTATAAAAGGAATCACAGAATTCTAGACCTGGAAACTACCTTAAAGATTGTTTAGTCCAGTTCTCCCTTTGTGCCTATGAAAACTGAGGCCCAGGGAGATGCAGCAACTTATCCAGATTCACAAAGACCAATACAAAAAGAGGGTGAAACAAAATTTTGGCATTTAAAGGTCAGGTCTTTTCAAAGACATGTGAACAAGAATGTCCATGTCTCCCTGAGGAGGTCACAGCAAACACTAGCAACAACGGAAATGTCCACTGGTAGGAGAGGACCTCAGTACACGAGGGAATATTTAGGAGCAGTGAACAAGAGCCATGTGTATCAACACGATGAATCTAAAAACATAATGTTAAGTAAAAAGAGCAACTGCAGAAATATCTCAAAAATACCAAAATCACTTATATAGACATCCATGTGTAAGTAAAATATAAAAACATACACGAGAATGATTATCAACAAAATCAGGATAGCTGTTACCTCTGGAGGGAAATGGAAGCAGAGGGATTAGGGGGGTGGTTCACAGGGACGTCAACTCGATAATTTATTATTTCTGAAACTGACGGTGGTACATGGACACGGGAGTGTTTTATACTAGGCATACTTTTGTATGCCTGAATTGTTCATAATTTCTAAAAAGCAATGATTAGTTATCCGGAAAAATGACATATGGTAGCAGTCATTCATTCATGGTAGTAGAAAAACCGAACCAAATTTTAGAGATGAAGGCACCTTAGAAGACTTAGTCCAGGGAACAGCAGGCACTACCCGCTCCCCACCTGTTCAATACAAAGAGGGCCTATAAGCCTTTGCTGACCAGGTATGGGATGACAGCAAGTGGATCAAGTTTGGAAAGTAAGAGGGCAGATCAGAGGCTTGGAGTAGCAAGGAGTGCTGGTCACTCTGATTTCAACAGGGGTTCAGGGATATTTCTCCCTCGCCTGGAGGAAAGGAGTTCCATTTGGGCCAAGGACATGGGAAGAAGATAAATGTGGTCACTATTGGGAGTGGCACTCCAGGAAACGAACAAAGGAGTTCTGATTTTCCACTCCAACAGGAGAAGGAAGAAGACTTCCTCCCCTGCTGGGGGGTGAGAAGGGGGACGCCTCTGCCCTGTACCTCTGAGGAGAAGGTAAAGCTGTACTTGAGGCCTCTGCATTGTCCCAGGCAACCCACAAGGCACGAGAGCTGGCAGACCCCTGGCAGCAAGGCTCTAGTGAGGGATGTGGAGTGAGCACTCGGCCAAAGCACTGCTTATCAGATATTTCTCAGAAACCAGTGGTGTAGTTAGAAGCAGCTGGAGGGAGGGCATGGCCAGCAGAACAGAGAGAAAGAAACCTTGAACTTGGCCCAAGCTCACTGTTAACAGACCCTAACAGGGAAAAGGAGCTTGGAATGAGTAGTATTGGGCCACCTTTCATTCAACAAATTAGATATAATTTAACATGGAGAGGGAACAGATTGACAAAACTCTTTTACACTAAAGCCAAATTAGTTAGCCAACAGATATTAATGGCATAACCTTTTCTGTTGCCAGAGAATGGGGAGGTTGCCCCTGGGGTTGGGAATGGGTGAAAGGATACCATTGCTGGAGCGTGGGAAAGAGTAGCAAGAAGGGCTTTTCCTGGCCTTCAGAACTAACCCCAGGCCAGCCAGTTGTCCTGGCCTTCAGCATAAGCTGTGACTCGATGCATTGTTGCCCTGTGGGGGCTGCAACTCAGAACACACATAGCTCTCTCTTCTATCTCGGGTTACTTGGGGAAGTCTGCTGCCTGGCCCAGGAAAATCAGGAGTGGAGAAACAGCAGGCACCTTCAACTGAGGTTTTAGACACCTGGTTCTCACTGACGTTTTAAAAGTCCAATTTGGCTCTAGTCAAGAGAGTCATGAAAAAAAAATTCAGATTTCTGAGACATTTAGCCTTTCAATGAATGATAGCAATGCAGGATTCCGATGCTGCGTGTACTCACAGTGGAGAAAAAGCATGGGTCATCTATCCCCTTTGACCCACTTTAAGAAGCAGAAGTTTAACACTGTGCTTTTCTAATTTGAAAGAAAAAAAAGTGCTTTGTTTCAAAAGTACATTTGGAAAGAACATCTGTGATCCCAGGCCATCTGAATATGGGTTATGTGGTTTGTCTATTTACATTTCAGAGATATTCCAGAAATAGAAAAAAAGTTTCTCAAACACTGAAATCCACAAAATTTACTAAAGATTTTTATTATTAATGATGAAGACACAGTGTAGATGCATCCTGCCAGTTTTGAAACTTTGAAATCCACATTTTGCTTATGCTTTTTTTTGTGGCCCTTCAAACATGGAGATTAACGAAATTTCAGAGAAGCTGACCTTAGGATAATTAGCTAAAATTTCTACTCAGAAAACAGCTTATTGAAACAGGAAAAAACATGAGTCAAAGATGGAAGGTTTAAAATATTTTTTTCCAAAGTAAAGAAAGGATTTGGAGAAAATGTGTAGAAGTAGAAATAAAGTTAAGAATGCTACTTAGATTGAAAGAGAGAAGTTTAAGGCATTGTTGTTTTGTAAATACACATTCTGTAAGTTCATAAAAGCATATTTTCACCATGTACCAATTTTGCTCCGTATATTTAGAACCATTTAATTTTTTGTTTATTTATATTCAAATTTACAATCTGTTTTCTTGTTTAAAAATCAGAAAATCTAACATTTAGGAAGAAAAACATATTAAAAGAAAGTTTAGAAGACATTTTAATAACAGTTTGAAATCATCACTGGCAACCAAATATGTTAGTTTTTGTTAAATTCAACATAGGAAAACGGGAATTTTTTTTAAAGGTGGAGTAACAAGTGGTCTGGGAATATAATTTGCCCTTACAAGGGACACCTGATATACTAAAAAGACGCTAGACTGGAAGTTTTCAGATTTCTTTAGTTCTTCTATTTCGTGAACAGGAAGTGGTAAATTAAACCCTATTTATGGTGTAAATCAACAGTGACACATATTACCATTTCCTGCTGAAAAAGCTGCACATCTTTACACTGTTTTAGAATTTCCTACTTGTTACTGAATTAAATCCAATTCTTGGCATTCTTCGTAAGACAGCTGTACCCATGAAATCTAATCACACCAACAAAAGATAATAAACTCATAAATTAATTGTAGAAATCAGGAAGGATTTACTAATTTTTCTTTGAGTCATAAACACGTGTGACAGATACAAAAATAGTGCAGTTAAGAATAGTTGTAAGGAATGTCTATATTTGAAAGTCTCAAAGGGCTTTATAGATTAAAATATAAGGATCTAATTAACCCTTAAAATGTCTTTGGGAAATAAAAGGGCAAAATAAATCATTATATACCAAATGATAGCTACTAAAATATAACTGTGTGTTGAATCACAAATAAAACGTTTGTAAATGCTAGAACTACCAAAACGTCAAGAGAGAAAAACAGAAACAGCAAATAAAGTGTAATAACACAGCTACAACAACTCAGCTAAGCAGGAAGAAACACTTAGAAAGGATTGAGAATTTTAAATCTTATTAAGGGGCCAGCAGAGATTACCCAGCATTCAGCTCACCACTTGAGAATGGCCAAATGAATGCATGACTAGTCTCTTTTGCAAATCTTGCATTTTCAAAAGGAAATGTGTTTTAAGTGTTACTCAATCTGGAAGTAGCAATATGCTTGAAGCTGTCAAAATGTGGGGTTTAGAGGTTTTCAATGAACAGAAGTTTTATTTTCAATAAAATCTCTTCTCATAAAGAGCTTAATTTACAAACTAAACTTTGCTGAAGAATAAAAGTTCAGAATACCTCTGAGATTTCCATCCCTTTCTCCATTATTAATTCATGAGGATCTTAGGAACCAGAGTGCTCCCAAATAAAACCAGCTGCATCTCCTCTGCTCCGTCCACTGTTTCTGAGCAAGTGTACTTTCAGGGCAGGCAAACTCCTTCAGTATGAGCCACTAGCACTTTCCCAAACCTGGAATTTCCTTGTTTGCACTTTGACAACTCAGGGTCAGGTCTGTTACATTTAAGGGTGAAGGGAATATTGTGGTTATTCAAAAGATGAAAATAAAAAAGCAAATCCCTGATTTTACATACTATTGCTCTGGGAAAACCAAACTGCCAAATCACTGGAATTATCACTGGAAAAAATTACAACCACATTCCAATGATGTTGCACCAAAAGTGCAGTGAAACTAATCCTTTAGATCTTTCCAAGTATTGACCATGTATCATATTTTCCACTCATTTGGAGGTGAGTAAAAGCTAAAAAGAAAAAAATTATGAAGCAATACAACTGAGTAACAACACTACATGGTGCAACTAACTAAAAACAAATGATGTATTTTTTTCCCTTTGAGAAGGAGTTCTTAAAAGAGGAAAAACAAAAAAGATTGTTATCAATGTAATATATCAGTTAGCAACTAGGGCTGAAATAAACTTGAGCTACAATTTTATTATTTTCCAAGAAATTTTCCAAATCACTCATGTAAGAAAGAGTTCAGCTTATACTGGTGCAAAATATAAAATTTACTAATTTTCCTCACCTGCTTAATACAAATCAACTTTTTTATCGGGGGAGGGGAGTCTGTACCAAATTATTGGAGGCTGAAGAGAAGAACCATCTAAAGTCACCCTCTTTCTCCCGCAATACCCACCTCATCCGTTCCCATCCTCTTCTCCCACTGACTTCTCGCTAGATAAATGGGAAATGATCAGAGACTATAAAACAAACAAACATAACTGCAAACTCACAGTGCTCTCAATCTAGTTAGCAAAAAAGCATTTTCTTGATGAAAACCAACACCAATACCACAAAAGTATAGTAAAATTAAGCAGCACTTACAACTGACTGCAGCCAGGGCGACAGATGGATAATTATAATAGTTACTGCTAATGAGTAAAGTTAAAACAAACAGTTGGAGTATACGCAAGTAAAAGGATGAGACCGAAATAAACAAAAATGGCACAAACAGAATACAGTTTTTCCTAATCAAAAATGAAAAACTTCTACTGATGATTGTATCACCCCGATTTGTAAACACAATCCCCTATGATACAAAAGTTTAAAGTTGATAACATTCTATAAAACCTTCATGCATATAGTAAACACTTCCATGAGTCAATTATGCATCTCTCATATAAATAGCCAACCGCCTCCAAATACTTAAGACATTTTTCTAACTTTATAGGGTAACAAAGGATTCTGGCACCTACTACTTCTCTGGCGCGGCTTTTATAACAGAATAAAATGTTACAACTGGATTGGTAAATCTTCTCTAACCTACGTTTCAGATTTATAGATGTGGTCTGGACTAGAGAAGGAGCTAGAACATGTCATATTTTCTTTTGTCTCCCTTGTCCCCCAGCTAATTGCTACTTTAAACTTCAAATACACAAAGAATGAGTATCAACTATATCAAAGCATAAAATGAGTGGGTTGTCAAAATATGCTACAGTGGACTTCACATTTGATCATTATTCTCCCTACTCCCAAATCCCAGTGTTTGGGGAGGGGTGGAAAACCTAAACAATATTGACAAGACCACTGTTTTTACAAAGCCATCCTGATATTTGAATGGTTTGGAAAATCATCCAGTACCACATAAAATAATTTTTCTAAAACTGACCAAAAAAATTATTTTAAATTATATTTTATCAGCTTGTTTTTATAAAACTAACTTTAAATGGAACATCCCATTCAAGGCCCCTACCCTCAACCCCCATTAACCAAGGAAGAGGCACTCAAGTGTTAGAGCAAGAAACTACCTGTACAGTTTCCACCAACAAGCCCTCAGTATTGCCAGAAGAATTATTCACCTTGTTGCCCTTTACCCACTTCTTTAAAAGAGACAGTTCTTTCTAAATCCTGGAGAAGCACTGTAAGGATCACTGAATGTCTGTTACCACCTGTCTTTCTCAGGCAAGCTTTTCAAAATTACAAATACAAAATATGGTTTTTAAACAGGTAATAATCAGGCAGTTGCCCCAACTGACAGGCATGTAGGATACCAAAGACTCATTTGGAAATCTCTAGCCTGACCTTGGGTCCTGGAGGGCAATGACCCTTATTTCCCACAAAAGAATACCTAGGAGTGAGAGACCAAGAGCTGTGTCTTCTCTTAGGCAGGTACAGACCCACTTCCTTGAAAATAGCATCTCCTTTCTCTCCTTCCCGTCCCTCCCTGAGTCCATCCCCTCCCCTTACTTCCCAAAGCTAGAGTAGCCACTGAAGGCTTTGCATTTTTTTCATCATGAAGGAATATCTTGAAGCTATTAAAAGTAATCCTTGGGGCCGGCCCCAAGGCCAAGTGGTTGAGCTGGCGCACTCCGCTTGGGCGGCCCAGGGTTTCGCCGGTTCAGATCCTGGGTGCGGACATGGCACTGCTCATCAAGCCACGCTGAGGCGGTGTCCCACGTGCCACAACTAGAAGGACCCACAACTAAAATATACAACTATGTACTCGGGGGATTTGGGGAGAAAAGGAAAAAAATAAAAATTTAAAAAAAAAGTAATCCTTGATCATTATCAAGATTATACAGAAACTTGGGAAGTATTTATGTTATAATGTTATAAAAGTAGCAAAACATAAAATGTACTAGATCTTAACTATGTAAAAAATACATGTGCATATGGAAAGCAACATGTAAAACAGTAAAGTAGTTATGTTAGGATAAGTATGTTACTGTGAGATGATTTTCAAAATTATGAACTTAATATTGTCACATATTCACCTTTGCAATAAGCAATTTTGAAGAAAATATTACACATGTTATAGCTGAAATTGTATTCGTTACAACTACACTTCAAATTCTGGATTAAAGAAGCTTTTGGGACCCGCCCTTGCAAAGTCATACCGTTGAGTATACCGTTTCTGTGAAAAAAGCACACCGACCAACCAATTCACACAAGCCATCTGAAAGAGCTGGTGTTAACTGAAGACTGCAACCATTATTTACCAAACAGCCCAGACAAATTTGTCCCCCTTTCTCTAATTCCTACAGTTCCAGTTTACTTGCCGGAATGTGTGGGAAGACAAATACAGCGACAGACAAATGTGCGCTTGCTTTCCCATGATGTGTCTTTGTGGCATCTGCCGAAACAAACCCAGGAGGAAAGGCATCATCTGCAGATTTCATTTTTCCATGCTATCCTTGTCCCTAATTAACACAGATAATTCTGAGTTTGCCATACTATAATTTATTAATCATATTTAATTAATCTAATCAGCTGTAAACAGGAGAGGGCAACAGTGCAAGCTTTAATAAAGTGAGCTCATTGGACTTCCGAAGCTGCTCAGCTGAGGCTCCCGGTGAATTCTCACACACACAAAGGGCAACAGGGCTAGATGAACAATGCGCTTCGTATATTTTTAACTCATCTTTCTACTTATAAGGCCTCTTAAAATGTGGATTAGGAAAAAAAAAACTACAGCAGGTATCTATAGATTATTTTATGCGTAAACTCAGGGGTACAGAGGGTAGAGAATTCTGGGCTCCTGAATGTGTAACGGGTGGATCAAGCCAGGGTATGGCCATAGATAAATAGTTGAGAAAAAAACTAAACAAAACAAACTTGTCCATCAAGTTGAAAAATTTACCTCTGCAACTGAAAAGGTGGTATTTGACAATGTTAAATTCATCTACCCAGTTTTTGTCTGATCCAAAAGTACACTGGCGGCACCCTAACTGTAACCCTCAGTGACTAACGTGAAAAACAAAAACAGAACTCTCCACTCACATGATCATTTTACAGACACACTGTAATTTCAAGGATGTCCTCAAGCAAGCCTGGGGCAGGATTTCCACATCTGGTGGTCACAATGCTAGTGCTCCCAGTTTGGACAGCATAGTCATTAGGTCAGGAAATGGACATGACAGTGATGCAAAGAAGTTAAGAAACATGATACACAATGACTGTGTATTTTTAACCCCAAACGGTCTGTCAGCAGAACGAGAAGTGTGAAGGAAAATGTCACTGGCCATTTTGGGAACAGAAGAAATCAACCACTGGGCTGCACTTCTTGAGTTTCTGAAAGTGACAGAAGAAAGCAAAAAGAACAAAAAACAAAAAAAAAAAAACCCACTGTACATTCAGAAGAACTGATATTTAATCTACTTTGGATAAACCTTTGTAGGCCTCAGGTTTGAAGTCCGTGCTTGGAGATGATGATATGATACCGAAGGCAGAGAAGTAGCAGACTTGGCTCCCTTCAGACTTTACAACCAATTCCTCAGTCTATGTGTGAGGATAATCCATTCCTCAAATTATAGAACAGAAACCTGTCTGGGACTGCTTCATTTTGGCTACCTAAAGATCTGGCTAAAGAGTGCTCAATCACATATGATAGATACAGTGAGTTACACTTAAGGAAAACCAAGTTGACTAACGAAAGGGCAAATTTCAATATTTAATTTGACAAGAAGTACTGAGACTGACACTACGCTAGGCACTGAGGAATATAAAGATGAAAAGTTATGGGCCTCGAGGAGCTCCTAGGCTACTACTAGTCACAAGTGCTACTAGTAGACTACTACCACTAGTCACTAAAATTTCATAACGTGAAAATCCTATGCCATACCTGCGTCTTTTGCTAAAGGTAGTATCCTAAGGTTTGCTCTTCAGGAGCAGGACCTAATAAGAGATGATAAACCAATAGAAAACATGATTTCCTAAGATATGAAACTGCCTGCTTGAATTGTGCCACTTCCACAGGCAAACATATAATTATCTCCTCAAATGCTGAGAGTAAACAAGCGGCATTTGTCTATCACAAATGGCAAAAATGGTAATAGCAATTTTTCACTGTTGTTTAGAAAGAAATTTGGCTTAAGATTTAAGACAGTTTTAAAAAAAGTACTCACTATACCATCACCGTCACACTTTCTTCTTGAACTCGAGTATATAAACTACAGTCTTGGTCAAGTTTAAAATTCTCTCTGAACTCTAAGAGCTTTGATGACGAGCTGAAAATCAAAATTAGCAAACACCATATTGACAAAGAATGGTAATATTAAAAACTCCATCAGCTGTAAGTCATATTAGCAAGGCTGGGGGGTTCAGCAAACCTCTATGGCTCAGCTGTGGAGTCTTGAGTCCCTGATTCAAAAGTCCTTTACCTGATAAGCATGACAAAATTATATTAAAGAGCATTATTGTGTACCTACTTTGTGCCAGGTGTAATCCTAGCAAAAAGCCATCATTATCCCTCATTTCACCAACAAGGAACCTGAGGCTCAAAGAGGTCAAGTAAACTTGTCCAAGAAGACAAGCTAGTAAGTGGTCGAGCTGGGATGTTTGCCCACATCTGCCTACCTCATTCACTGGGCTACATACTATGCTAAGGATGAGAATTCTGTGACACAAGCGGCCCCAACGGGAATCACCTTTCAGAGCCCCCCTGGAGGTACTAACTCAGATGACAAAGGATTGGGGAGGAACCAGTTTCCCACAGAGCACTGAAAGCTGAAACTAGCTCTAGGTCTTCTCCAGGTCACAAAAGGAGAATCAGTTCACTCTGGGTGGACCTGAATATTAGCTATTAGGTCTTTGAGCCCTCTGAGGATGCTCAATATAGCCATTCCATAAAGAATTCTTATTCAAGACTAATCTGAAATAGATCTGACCAACCCGGCATCTTTTGAACTGGAAAAGGCCCCATCACTGCAAGGCTGCTTTGAATCAAAGTGAATCTCTCCCTCAAGGCAAAGCCCACAATAAGGGATGTTCAGGAGAAGGAGCAAGAGGCAAACTGTCCGCTCTTATGACTGCAAGGCAGGGATTGTGACACTCATGCTGCCCCGGGGAACATGCTCTTGGTTCTACAGGAATGCTAGAAAGGGCCAAAAAAGTTTGGGATACCTGGGGTATTATCAGTGGTCCAATGTACTTCTTGGCCATTTGAAAGATACCTTTTGAATGCACATAAATTTCTTCCAACATGAGATGAATGCTTTATATAACTTTTCTCTATCTAATTATAGTTCCATCTTCCAATTCTGAGTTTAAAATGAGAAAGAAACTATGTTGGAAATAACTACAAATGCTCATAAAAAATTAAAATATGACCAGCTGGTAGACTGTTCTGTGACATCACTGAGGCTCCAAACTCAATGCTCTATTCACTACATCATACTGCTTCATTAGGAGACATTCTGTAGGATAATAAAATGGATTGGTTTATAGCTATTCCTGAGGATGCACCATAGGGGAAAAAAAGCAACAAAAGAGACAAAAGAAAAATTTCTTTTTTGGAAGAATGTTTCAGTCAGGGTCTAATCAGGAAAAAGAAACCACTTCAAGTATTTACAACAGAAGGAATTTAATACAGGGAATTGGTTACACAAGACATAAAGTTGCTAAGAGCCAAAGAGGAGATGGTAAAAGGTTTAACAGCAGGAAGCCACTACCACTCCTAAGCTAGAGAGACAAAAGGAGGAGGTGGTGTTACTGCAGCTCAAGGCCTAGTGTCACCTGACAAGAGGGTGGACCCATGGTGGGCCTGTTCAGTGGGAGCTGGAGTCCCAGAGCAACAGTCTCTAATGAAGACACCACCAGAGGCAGAAAGGGAGAAGGAGAAATACCCTGGTCTCTCCCTTTTTCCTCCTCTCTAATTTCTTGCCATTGTCTCTGATTGGCTGAACCCAGTCTGAAGCTAACTGACCCAGAAGCCAGGGCAGGGGAAGAAAGAGGAATGAATGGATCTGAGGGAAAACTGACCAAGGATATGATTGGCGTTAGCTGCAAGAATGAAATGTGTGTTACCGTTGAAAACCACTGAGATTTTGGGATTGTATGACAGCAAAAGATGACTGATAGATACGACCACAAACAACATGAAGCAGGCAAATAAATAAGCAGACAGAAAAAAACAGATAAACGGGAGAATCAAATGTGAAGCAATATTAATAATTATTTTCCATAATTGCTTTGAGGAAAATATTTCCACCATTAATTTGTGAGCCTGAGGCAGAGGGCAAGCACCTGTACAGATCCCCACCCACAGCCTGGTCCTGAAGGAGAAGCACATTCGAGAACCTGTCTAGGAATGCGACAGGATCCTCAGCTAGAGGTAGAAAGGAGTCCTGGCCAGTATGTTTTGCAGCTTCACAATCAACTGGGCAGCCGGGGACAGGATGACCTAGGCAACTGGGAGTGTCATATGCTGCCAAGTTAGGAGCCAGGCCTTCAACAAGGAAGTCTATCACTGAGTCAGAGATGTTGCCAAGCCCTAAGCCAGAGCAGTACCAACATAGCTTAAGGGTAGCCACTGACATGGTGACTCCAAGCTTTTTAATTATATTACTTGAAATATGACCAGCTGGTAGACCATCGGAGTACAGCTTCCATCCTAGTACTCACAGAACAGCCTCCTTAGTTATTTATAATCCCTCTCCTCTCCCAAAGTAGACTGTTAGTACCAGCAGGGTGTGGGGTACCTTTTTAGCTTATGAAACTCTACAATTAGTCACCTTAAAATATATGGCTCCACCCAACACATCCAACCCTGCTTTTCACAATTCCTCAGTACACACCCTGAGAAATGTCTCTTTCATGTTCCTTTCTGACATTCCCCACAGAGAATTTTTCAGAATTCCCCCAGTGTCTGGAATATTCTCTATCCTTCCCACTGGAATCCTGACAGTGGTTCAAGACTCAGTAACTCCACTCCTCTGTCCTCCAGATATACCAGGCAACTCTGAATTTAGAATATAAATATCATTAGAGATGGCATTTAATAATTCTTGCTGTTTCACGTAAGTTTTGCCTTCCCAATTAGACTTGGGCAAAGAATCTGGCACAGTATGCAGTTGAGTAGATATTCAATAAAAGTTTAAAGGAATGAATGAAAGATAAGCCTTTTAGAAGCAGGAGCCTCATTCTTTACTTACAACACTTCTTTAGGAACCTCTCTCCTGTTTGCCAACCACATCACAGGCACTCAATAAATACTCTTGACATTGATTAATTACTTCTAAATACAATCAGGTTCACATATCTCCAAAATGATCCTACTGGAATGCATCTTAATGACTGACATTTAAATTAAGTTACATATTTGGTTAACTTTAGGTGATAAATGCACACACACAAACACTAAAATATTTAAACTATTGAGAAAAGAACAAATAACAAAACAGTACTAAGCACACACAAAATAAATCTCTTTTCATTTTAGAAAGGAGAAAAGACAACAATGCAATCTCTTCTAGAGAAATGGAACTGAATTAAAGGTTCTGTTATCATTGTCTCAATCCTAATCTTTATTTATTTTTCTAAAGATTGTCACCTGAGCTAACAACTGTTGCCAATCATTTTTCTTTTCTGCTTTTTCTCCCCAAATCCCTCCAGTTCATTCTAGTTGTGACATGTGGAATGCCGCCTCAGTGTGGCCTGATGAGCAGCGCCATGTCCACGCCCAGGATCTGAACCAGCAAAACCCTGGGCTGCCGAAGCAGAGGGCACAAACTTAACCATTCAGCCACGGGGCTGGCCCCTCAATCCTAATTTTTAAAAATCACAGATTAATTTAGACAGGCTTAGGAGTGTAGGTGATTTTTAAAAATCTACACACAGGGGGCGGCCTGGTACATAGCGGTTAAGTTTGTGCACTCTGCGTTGGTGGCCCAGTGTTCGCCAGTTAGGATCCCAGGCACAGACCTACATGCCGTACATCAAGCCACGCCGTGGCAGCATCCTGAATACAAAATAGAGAAGATTAGCATAGATGTTAGCTCGAGGCCAATCTTCCTCACCAAAAAAATAAATAAGTAAATAAAAATCCACACACAATGAAATAAACACCAATTCTGTAATCATATTAGGACTATTATAAATGCTACCACCAGACGGGAAAAAAGAATTGGTTATTTCATGTTGCTTAGAGATTTCTACTTTCTTCAGAAACCATAATTTTTTTAAAAACTTGAGCAACAGGGGTCAGCCCCGTGGGCGAGTGGTTAAGTTTGTGTTCTCTGCTTCGGCGGCCCAGGGTTTCACCAGTTTGGATCCTGGGCGCAGACACGGCAGCACTCATTAAGCCATGCTGAGGCGGTGTCCCACATGCCACAACTAGAAGGACCCACAACTAAAAATATACAACTAGGTATCAGGGGACTTTGGGGAGAAAAAGGAAAAATGAAATCTTAAAAAAAATTAAAATAAAATAAAATTTAAAAACTTTAGCAACAATCACAAAACCATACATTACAGATGTCTCTGTTGTATGGGAACTTCTGCCATTGCTCCAACAACTAGAATGGCTTCTAGGGTCCACTTAGAGAGAGAAAAAGCAGAAAAGCAAAATAGGAGAGGGATAATAGGCTCATTACCCAAAAGACCCTAACAAAAACACAGCAAGTCAAACCAGCTGCCGAAGCCCCCCATCAATAAAGGCTTGCCAGTTAAAAGGCCCAGTTTTCTTTCATGGAAAAAAGGGATTTTCCGATTAAATACAGACTCTATAGAATTGGGGTTTTGTTTAAAAAACCAGTCTTTGGCAAATCCAGCCACAGCAGTGGCTTTCTAGCTTTTCTGACCCTCAGTTAAGAAAGACTTTTTATAGCATAGCACATTACACATGTATACATACTTACATAACTGAAACAAAAGTTTCATAAAATAGCACTCGACCCTTACTCCTTATTACTCTTGTGCATGAAATGGACGCTGTACTTTCTTTTCTATTCTCTTATGTTCTGGTCTATTCTCTTCTCCTCCATTAAAAAAAAAAAAATACTGGTCTTGACACACTAAATTGACTTCATGACCCAATAATGGGTTTCAATCCACATTGAAAAACATTGGCGTAAGATCATTCCAGAAGTCAACAAAATGTCACATGCTATTTCTTTCTTTCTTTTTAAAAGATGTATTGTTGATAAGGAAAGGCCACTCTAGCTTCACTTTTTAATGAGAGAGAGAAAAAAAAATGACAACTTTAGGGCCTTGCACATAGTAAGCACTAAAATATTTGTTAAATTTAAGAAGCCATTAAAAAGTGTACGTATGTGTGTGTGTGTTGTGTTTTCCTGTTTTGTGGGTAAGATAACAGAAAGGAGCGGGGGGTGGGGGTGGGGCTAAGACTTAAAGGAGAAAAAGGAGAATTCTAATAATGGAAATACTACCAGGGCAACACACCCTATTTTTTGAGCATGACAATGCCACAGGTTCTGCTGCTCCATCACCTGAGATGCTTGATCCATCGGGCCTAAGGCGAAGAAGCAAAAGAGAAAAAGGCCCATCACAAAAGGGCAGAAGAGTTCAACATGGCTTGGTAACTGACCATATTTCAAATGAATGAAGTGGGACTATACCTTTTAAATGAGGGAATAATTGCCTGCAAAATCAAGGACTCCAGCTTAAATCAGTCCAGAATGGCTAGGGCACAAATTGTACCAAAGAACAAAATGTAGCCAAACAAAATGAGCATCAGACTAGATAATCCTGTACAATGGAATCAGATAATATCCCTCAAGATACTCTCCTGAGACCCCTCCCTCCCCCAAAGGATAATGATACTGACAGCTATAATGGGATAGGCTATCATTAATAAAAATAGCTATCACTTCTCAAGAGACCACTTAGTGCCAGGCACTGTGCTAGGTACTTAATACGCCTTATCACTATTCTCATAACAAGCCTGAATGGCATTATTATCCCTATCACACAAGAGGAAACTGAGGTCCAGACAGAGGAAGGCAAAAGTCTAAATCAGAGAGTGGAGGAAGGATGGGTATGAGAGGAAAGTCCTGGGACTGAATTATGCAGACATCAATCTTCAACTTCCACATTCCCGGGGCCCCTGTTGGTGGTTTGGGACAAACATAGGATTTGGTCACAAACAGCCACAGCAGGTATCTGCCATGTTTGGAACAGGAAGGAGCTCAGAATCCCGTCAAGACTGCAGACACCTGACTTGATGATAATGAAGTGGAAGGTAGGAGGACAGAAGACCTTAATTTTAAAGACCTTAATAAGCAAGAAAAATAAATATAAATACTATATATGTATTCCACAGAAAACACTTTTTTCTTAAAAAAAAAACAACCACACACACTATACGCAGTTTTTAAGTTAGGAGGAAAAAACCAGAAATGTGAACTCTCAAAAGTAGAAACTCACATCATAAGGGTTACATAAGGGGCCGGCCCCGTGGCCGAGTGGTTAACTTCGTGCGCTCTGCTTCGGTGGCCCAGGGTTTCGCTGGTTGAGATCCTGGGTGCAGACACAGCACCGCTCATCAAGCCATGCTGAGGCAGGGTCCCACATGCCACAACTAGAAGGACCCAACTAAGAATATACAACTATGTACGGGGGGCTTTGGAGAGAAAAAGGGAAATAAATAAAAATCCTTTAAAAAAAAAAAAAAGGGTTACATAAGAAAGGAGAAATGAACTGCTGCTGAAATTGGAGGCAGGAGATCCCGCCCTGATCACATCCACTGTCAGATGCACAAGCTTTGTAGAGTGTCAGAGACTGAACACACCCATTTCCAAGGAATTCAATACCATTGCAGAATTCTTTTTCAAACTGAAATTAAGCTCTTGGATAACTGCGTTAGACAGACCCTTTACCTCCTACACTATAATAGCTTGAAAGGAATGACCAAGTTCAATTTTTAAGCACTGGATATTTCTATATTTTACAAAGCTACTTTCGCTTTGTTCTTGAGAACAGATATGAGAGGTAGGAATAAACGGAAAATGTAGAAAGTTATTTGGAAGACAGAATTTACTCATTTTAAGTTTCAATACTCATAAACAAAAGCAGTTGGAAAGAATTCATGTAAGAATTCCCCTTAACCAGAGGAAGAATGTTTGGGGGGATTTTTTTGGATTTTTTTTTTAATGCCCATATTATAACTAAGTTTACAACTTGAACTTTTATCATTATTTCATAAATCAAAGATCTGTAGTCATAAACACACAGCCTACTGAATTTAAAAGACACACACATTACAGCTTTAAGTGTAAGTAGAGTGACTAAATGAACAAGAAATTCTCTAGGCAGTACAGTGGCTTTTCTGAGCATTCAGCACTATTTGGAAGAGCATGATTTACTAAGTACCAATCCAGTGATCTAAGTCATATTATGATTGCTCCCCTAACCTAACCTCTGCCTCCCTTCTCATATTCCACTCTCTCTACATATCTACCTTTTTTTTTTGAGAAAATGAAAATCTTTATTTTTAAACACTAGTACAGGCTGTTTTAAAAAGGAAAAATCCTATTAGTTCAAAATTATGCATCAAAGCATACTTATTTAAAATCTAGTTTTATAAACACATAATGGAAGAAACATATTTTGTAAATATCTACTAAGAATAAGCATTATGAAAAAAAAGTGTTTAAAAATAATAGTCCCAGATCTCCCTCTTTAAATATATAAAATTCCCATACATTTCATAAGAATTCTTTCTCAAGAGCCAAAAATTTCGCCAAGGCCAACAACTCAGTTCTCATCAGACACAATCAAAATAAATAGGGATATAAAAAAATGTAAAACTTCTGTACAAGGGAAATACAGGTAGCACAGGGTGAGTCTCATTACCATACATGCCATTTGTGTTTTAAAAATGTTTTATAAAACTGCCATTTAAAACAACTAAGTGAGACTCCTTCCCTGACTGTGAAAACTGTATAAATGATCACCCTTCCACCTGAGTATTGAGCGCCCACCTGATGGGGTAGGGGCAGGTGTCTCCATGTGTTTCCTGACCAGGGGCCTCAGTAACCCTTGGGAACCTACCTCCTCTCTGGCAGTGGCTTTTTTTATGGGTGATTCAGTATTATTTCCTTTCACTTAGAAAAATTATTTGGGATCACAGAAGGCAAGTGCTCACAAGTGAAAGCAAGAACAGGAGATGACTTCAGATTGCTGTCTCCAATTCATAATACGTGTATGTTGGTGACCATGCTCTGGGAAGCCAAACTTTCCACTGTCAGAGACAGACTCTGTCACCTACCCCAGTGAAACACATGACACAGCCCCCAGGCTGTCCCTTCATCTTTCCTCTTGAGGCCCAAGCTGCTCTGCTGCCTACAGCAGTATAGGTAGACTATTGTCTCTTCTGACACTTATTCTGGAAAGAGCTCTTCAAAAAAGTGCGGTACACGGGGTCATCCACATATTTGTTCCTAAACCTGGAGCTCAGCACTCTGTCTCTTCTTCTCTGCTTGGATTATGTCTGCTCCATAAAAGGTGTCTTCAAATCACATTATCACAGGCTGTGGAAAAATGAGCTTTCACTCTTGGGTAACTCTTCATCTAAAGTGTAGATGTCCTCTCTCTTCATTGTTATCTGGGATCCGTCTTCAAATTCAACCTGGTACACATACACAACATTTGATCCCAGATACTCTGCCCCGTAGAGTTTGCCATTGGGCCACTTGACTTGAACAACTTCTCCCTCAGCAGGAGGGCCCAGCTGTACACAATCTTGGCTCATGGTATCCTGAGGGACTGTGTCCCTACTGAAGGAGCCATCATCAAACACAACCCCATAGAAGGTCTGCAAGGCCACCACCATCACTCAGCAGCTGTAGTACTGGGTATTCTGATGCTTTGTGATCTCCGTCTGCCCCATGGAGATGCCCTTCACGCCAGCCTTGGACTTCACATTTGGGTTGACCTTACGTTGAAAGCATGTAAAGTTCACCACATATGGCCAGTCGTCAGGCTTCCACAGCACCCCAGTGGCATGAGCACACGTGATGTGGAAGGAGGTCGGGCAGCAGCCATAGTAACACCAGATACAGGCTTCAGAGACCTTCTTTACCCAACGTCTGAAGAAGATGCATTTCTGGTAGGCTCTGGGCACTTCTCAGTGAGAGGTGAGACCTCTTTGGAGACTGAGACATTGGCGGTAGCCATTGCTGTCCATATCCACCTGTTTTTAGTGCTGAAATAGTGCCTAGAAGACAATTATCCTCACTGCATTTTATTTGAAGAAAGAAGTCAGAAAGCCATTATCTAGTATTAACTTAGTTAATTTCAGGTACCAGCTACAAAGAAGAAAGTGAAAATCAATTTAATCTGTGTACATGTTGAAATTGTCTCTAGTTTTGAAAAGAGATTAGTCAGAACCTAGAGAGTTTCCTTTTGATTCCAAACTGGGAGGAAGGAAAGAAAAAGGAAGGAAGGGAGGGAGAGAAGGAGGGAAGGTGGGAGGAAGGAGAAAAGGAAGACTGAGACACTAAAACATGTCTTAGGTTTCTGCCAAAGCCTTATAAAAACCTAACAGGAACCCCACAGTTAACTACTGACAGTGGCATGTGCTTTTAATTATATTCTGAAAATGTGCAAGCAAGCAAGGCAAAATTATATCATGGCTCTCATTTACATTTATCATTCCCTCACTATGGGAATATATAATCACATACAGACATCTGTGGATGATTATATATGAAGATGGGCCTTTCAAGATCAAGTTTAAGAATTCTAGTGTCTTTCTTTCTACTCATACACACACCAATCGTGCAGCAATTCACTAGAGCTGTTTTAGGGAACAGGGAAACATATGGGGAAGTCCAGAGGCTATCTCCCCTCCATGTACGAACATTTTATAATAATTTCCCTGATCCTCCCTCTCCTTCCCACAGTAAAGCTCAGAGGTGACATTTCCTTTCCCCTATCTGTTTATAAGAATCGCTTTGAACTTTACAACACTTTTCTTTGTAAGGATTCTCTATTTTTTCCTTGAGTCAAAAGTGATACCAAATTATCACTATAATAACTTGACTCTTCTGATCCCCAATCAGAATTTCCCCTCCCCTGGTTGAAAGTGACATTTTCTAGTACAAAAAGTTTCCAAGCAGAATGAGGTTAAACTAGAATAAATATGAGTCACAGCTGAATATGAAGTGAAACAGAAAATGTCCTGGTGAAATCCCTCCCTCAAAAACTTTATCTCACAACCCCGGATGCTTTAAAATGATAACCACGGTGACCTACGCAACAACCTGGATATCAAGTTTTTGTTGCTGTTTGTTTTTTGCTGTGAACTAGCTCAGCATGCTCTGCTTGTTATGTATCAAGGATGTTTCTATACCAGCTCAGACGGCAGGACCACAACACATTGTGCTAGGAAGGCAGGACTCTGAATGATGTTGAACCTGGGACATTTCACCTTCGGATCTGTTATATATGAGATGTACTGGTCAATCAGTATGTAGCAATACTAAGGAAAACGTGGTGCTTGACAAAAAATCCACTAAAACCATAACTGGATTTAACTAGAGGTTAATTTTGAACTCTACCACACTCACTTTTACTTTTAACAAGATACATTTAAAGGAAGTATTTGCTAAATACAGAACCAAGAAGCTTTATAAAGAAAATTTCAAACTAAGGCTCTCTCTAAAGTCTTACACATTCTTTCCTGTTCAAATGGCCGTCCTCGTTAAGACATAATAGGGTTAAATAAGCCTGTCAGTGAGAGAGACAGTGAGTGTCTACAGCCTGGAGCGGAGCACAGTTATAATACTCCAGTAAGTGAGACAATAATCTCCCAACCTCCCAACACGTAAAGGGGCAAGAATTCACTCAATTTGGCTGTAGTTTCAGAAACATCTGTGAAGCATTTCCCCATATCTCAGTAATTTCTATACTTCTGATCTACGAAGGACATTCTATAATTTGTTCCCCTGTCAAAAAAGAAAAGTTAGGCCAGAGAAGCCAAAATAGATTTTAATGCAAAACACTTATGCCAGTGAAAGCAGAGTTAATCATTCACTTTTTTTTTTTTAAAGACTGGCACCTGAGCTAACAACTCTTGCCAACCTTCTTTTTTTTTCCTTTCTGCTTTTTCTCCCCAAATCCCTCCAGTATATAGTTGTATATTTTTTGTTGTTGTGGGTCCTTGTAGTTGTGGCATGTGGGATGCTGCCTCAACATGGCCTGACGAGTGGTGCCATGTCAACATCCAGGATCCAAACCGGTGAGACCCTGGGCCGCTGAAGCAGAACGTGCAAACTTAACCACTGGGCCCACGGGGCCGGCCCTAATCATTCACTTTTACTTGGGCTTTTGCAGATAAGACACACATCTCAAACAAACCACAGAATCCTCCCCAAACTCTATCCCTGCTTTTGACTTTTGACATTGCAGGGGCTCCAATGGGTCACGGTGCAGTGGTATCTTTTGGAAAAGAACTTTCCTTAGGCTGAGTTAAGGCCTGGCTTTTCAAAGCTAATTAGAACCACACCACATAGTACTGTTAGTATGCTGCTAGAAAATGCCTGTGGTATGATGTGAGGTTTTGGGGGTTTTTTAAAAGATTTTATTTTGCCTTTTTTCTCCCCCAAAACCCCCTGGTACATAGTTGTGTGTTTTTTTTTTTTAGTTGTGGGTCCTTCTAGTTGTGCTATGTGGGATGCCACCACAGCATGGCTTGATGAGTGGTGCCATGTCCGCGTCTAGGATACGAACCAGTGAAACCCCTCTACCACTCAGCCACAGGGCCGACCCCTGTGGTACGATGTTAAACTTTCATTCTCTTCAAGAGACAATTCAATTTCTCATCTTTTATTTACATACCAGTCACTCATAACACAAAACCAGCCTACAGTTTAGAAAAAGAAGGCCAAGAACTGGCCCACCAGTCACTGCCCACAGCTGCAGTCACTAGCACTGCCATTGCTACTCAACACCCTCCCCTACCCCTTTTTCAGTAGAAAAGACAAGACAGAAGAGGCAGTGGCACTCTCTTCCTTCTCCTTTCAGGGTCTCCCATGTCAGAAACCCTGCCATTTCCCCAAGTCCGAAGTGGTCTCAGTGCTTCAGTGGAAAAAGTTGAAAAATGGCTCCACTACAGAAGGTTGGGAACCCAAAGGCAGAAAGTACCTTGCACTGAGGGCTGCCTCAGGCATCTACTAGGAAGCCTAGCTGTGCTACTACCTGTCTCCCACCTAGGTTTGCTTTTGCACAATTCAAACACAGTAACAAAAGATTTTGAGGGAGAGGGTAAAAATAGACAAAGCGGGAAGAACCAAATTCATTAAAAAATTTTTTTAAGAAGAAGAATGGAAGTGACAGGCCTGAACATAGCTCAGTGATGGCTTTCTCAAAGCACAGAGAAACCCTCATTATCTCGATCAGGCCAATGTTCACAGGGTGCTGACAGCTCTAGAAAAGGCCAGAGGCAAAGAAACTGTAGCCTATCGCCTGGGGGAAAGATTTCTAGGGCCTCCTCAACCTTCCAACAAAGGTGTCATGGAAGAACGTCAAATGAAATGTGTAATTTCTCAATTTAACTACCTCAACCACAGCAGACCTTAATCTCATGCTGAGATATCTAGAGTTGCAGTCTAAGATTATTTTACCTTTAAAAGATAAACAGGCAATCATTCTTAACATGTTTTAGTAAGCAACTGTAATTCTAATTTTAGAATCACCAGAAAAAAAATTCTAAACTAGTACCTTTAAAGGACCCCTTTCCCCAAAGATGAGAGATTTACTTAATTCACCAGTATCATCCTGAAATTTCAGTTCAATGACAATTTTTTTGAGCATCAAATATGTGCCAAGTACAATGTTTGGTAAGTAGAACATTTGGCATGTGAGGAGCATCAGGAAGGAAAGGTAGGATGTCAACAGGAAGATACGAGGTGTGTTCATGGAACCATCCACTCTGGGTAGAGCAGTGATTCCTCTACTAGACTTTTAAATTTGTGGATTAGTAGAATTTCCAGAAAAGAAAAAAAAAGTGGTGATGGTGAGGAGAATGAAAGAATTTGAAAGAAGGAATATACTAAGCTAGGAACTGTGTGTTCCATAAAATTTGCCTGGGAGAAAACTTGGCTGGAAAAAGGCTTTTCTGTCTCAGAGAAACAAAACAGCAAGAATCCTATTGCAATTTTCTTTTATTTTGCAAACGATAGCGAGATAAATAATGACTGTCTATTATCAGCATAATTTTATCAGTAAAGGAGCATTTTAATTCCAAAAATGTAGGAAGCACATCATCTCAGAAACTTAAAAATGGCATTCCTTCTCATGAAAGGGCAGCTAGTGACCTAACGCTGGTCAGGTAAAAACTTGGCCACAGCCCACTGGACACATCTGTTTCGGGGTCCCTGGGTTAGGGTCTAGGACTACTGTAAGGAGTGGAAGGAAATACAGCTGAAGCCACATGGTAGGGAATTTGGAACGCTAGACTGAGGAAGATATATTCAATTAGGCAAAGTGAAAAATAAGACTTCCGGGGGAGGGGGAAGGGATCAATATGATATACCATCAAAGCTATATTCTACAACTCATTTGATCAAAGTGCATAGGACGGAATGTGGGGGTGGTAGGGGTGTACTGCCCAAGAGAGAATGGAAGTGTGCAGACCGCCTAGGAGGATATTGCAAAATCCAGCTGAGAAGTGTTGACAGCCTAAACTAGGGTGGTAGAAGAATGGAGAGGGCTTGGCCACAAAGAATTTGAGGAAAAGGATAGAATCAAAGATGACTTCTGGCTTTTGAACCTAGATGAATGAAAAAAAATGATGGTAGTGTTAACAGATATATGAAAATTCACGAAAGGGTACTAGAAAAGAGGAGGAAATGAATTCATTTTGGGGTGGGACATGCAGGGCAGGAGTTTGGGAAAGGCTGGGAATATAATGAGACAGAAAGTTGGGGAGTCATACAAAGAAGGCGTGGAAGGGGGCAGGCTTATGTCCTTCACACCTGGGGATTTCTGAACCCTTACTATGTGCCAGGCACTGTACGAGGTGCTAGGGACACAAGGAAGAACAACAAATCAGGTACCCGCACTCAGAGAGTTTCAACCTGGAAGGAGAGACAGACATTAACGCAGTAATCACACAAATGGGTGTGATTACAAACTGTATTAAAGTGTCTAATTTCCAAGAGAAAAAAGTAAAAAATAGAGAACAGATACTTGGAAAATGACTTCAATTAAAAGATAAAATGAGACAACCAATGGAAACAGAAGGCACAGTTGGAAGAGTAGGAAGCAAACCGCAGCAGACAACTCCTGGAAGCTGATGGAGGAATGAGCTTCAAGGAGCAAGTAACAAACAGTGGCAAATACGGTCAAGAGGCCAAGGGGACGAGGACTGAGAAAAGGCCCCTGGCCTGTTCAATGATGAAGATGTGATGACCAAGGCGTGGCGTGGAAGCAGCTGGAGCAGGATTTCGAGGGGTTAAAGAGGGAGGGGACACAGAAAAGTGTGGGTGACAAGACTTCTTTTTCAAGAAGTTAAACAACAAAGGAAAGGAGATGACTTGAGGAAACAGCGAATTTAAGGGATCTCCTTATTAGAATGGGGATGATCTCAACAGGAGTCAAAGCAGAGCAGAAAGGGCCAGCAGAGAAAGAGAAGGAAGACAGATGATGTAAGAGAGAAGCCCGGTCCCAGATGAGAAGGTTTTACATCAAGAACATCAACCAAGAGGTCAGCACTGGCTCCTTGGAGAAAAGGGGAAAGAAAATGAGGGAAGGTGAAAATACCCAGAAATGAGATGGTAAAGAAAGGATGTTGAGGAAGCTCTTGTTCGGGGGTCTTGGGGTCTGTTCTGGAAAACAGTGGAAGAGAGGAGAGATCTGAATGAGACACAAACAGCTAGACTTGGGGAGAGTGCCATCAGCCATCTACTGCACATTCACTCAACAAACATTTACTGAGGGCCTTCCATGCACCAGAAACTGTGCTTTTATACATGGGCATAAATGAAGTTAGTAGGCATTTGTTACTATAGACAAATACTCCGGGTAAAAGAGAAACAAGTTGATTTTATCACTCTCACATCTACAAAAAGACCATAAGCAATAACAAGTGACAATTATACACTCTTTGAAGTTTATGTATGTGCTAATGGATGAGATATCACTATTGCAAGAGCCCAAAATCCATTCCTCAGAAGGAAATGTATGGTGTTAGTTCATTTATTCCAAAGATACTGTGCGCCTGAGCATCAGATAAATGAGCTCTGAAGGGGCAAGTCAGGGTTCCTGTTTTCCAGAAGGTCACAATCAGCTGTGACGTCTTGAAAGCTTCTGTTCTTTCCTCCATTTTGGTACATTTCATTGCTTAGAGCATTAATTGAACCCACCATCACAATCATTACACTTCATTAGAAGGTAAGACTCTGGCTATCTGAACACTTTTAACAAGATACTTTTCTGGATGCAACATAATTTTAGGGATGGACTGGACTAAGTCCATTCCATGGCATGGTTTTTCAGTGCCGTTAAACCCCAAAACGAACTCTCTTAAAACCACTGCATCTTTAAAAATTAGAAATCATATACGTCATTTCCCTGCACATAACCTTGAATATGTCCTTTCAACTACAGTCAGAATAAAATCTATCCTCCTTTCACTGGCCCTCAAGGTCCTGTATGACCTGGTCCCCATCACCTCTTGCACCATCCTTGTATATATTTTTTTAATGTTGAAAAACACTTTTAAGCTAGTGAAGAGCATCTCACCTCACCTTCCTGGTCCAAAGCAAGTACTGTACAAAACCAAAGCCTATGTACATTATGCGTACCATGTACATGCGAATCATTCGTTATGCACTAAATATCACAAGGGAGAAAAGTGTTAAAAGGGGAAAAAAATTATGCTTTTGCCTATACTGACACATTTATTTCCCTAATTCTCTTGATGAGACAGTTTAATGATTAAAAAGAAATTAATAGCATGTATTGATATTGTAGAATTATGAATAATGACTTTTTTGAGATTGAAGTATCATCATCTTGATTATTAGGTAAGAAAAGCCTATTAGCTAACTTTCAAGTTGGGTAATTGACTCCACTAAGATCAGCTACGGTGTTTCAAGATATAATGTATTGTTCAAATTCATGTATGCAAACAAACTCATTAAAATTCAGGAGGCTTCACTCAGAAACTCACTGCACTTAAAATTCAGGGACCTACCGGACATTGACCTGGAATATTTAAGTTGAAACATTTGTCCTTTCTAGACAGGGCACTCTTTACTGATTTTGTTTTTGTTTTTGTTTTCACCGGAAGGAGGAATTCAAGAAGCCCTGAGAGCCTGCAGCAGCTGGAAGGCTGTGGAAGGACTTGCTCCTTACGTTACACTGACATACGTTACACTGACATTCGGCACCCGAGGTCAAGGGCTGCTCTTGGACGCCTCCTTAGACCAGCTGAGGCCAGGAACAATCACCTTCACTCTGGGAATGAGTTTGAAGACAAATATTTCTCATTCAAGCTTTGTAAAATGTAGGTGGTCCTAAACTGTAAGAGCTAATTTTCTAGAACACTGAAGCACACCCATTAAGTAACCAAAATGTTCTTGTTCATTTTTTTTTTTTATGAAACTCATTCCAACAAGTGAGTCTTAAGTTACCAGGAAAAAACAAAACCCCTCACCCTTTACTGAGCCTGCCTGTGTGCCAGGTCGGCTACATGCTTTCCTACAGCAGTGCTTCACTAAAGCACCTCGCAACAACCCTCTGCAGAAGACAGACTAGGACCAAAGAGGCTAAAGGACTTGGCGATGCCACTCCGCTGCTACGAAGTGGCACCACAGTCCACCTTGCCCTACACTGCCTCCTTAAAAATAACTACCTTTTTTTTTTTTTAATATTTCTGAGTCACTGTTGGGGCTGAAAGGCATAGTGGTTAAAAGCACAGAGTGGGAACCAGACTGCCTGGATTCAAACCTGGGTTGGTTCCACCACTTACCAGTTGTGTGACCTTGAGAAGTTATTCAACCATTCTGTGCCTCAATTACTTCATTTGGAAAATGGAAATAATAACAGAATGCACCTAAGAGGGTGCTGAGAGAACAAACGGGTCAACCCATGAAAAATGTTAATTCATGTAAAATGCCTAGAACTGTACCTGGTATACAGTAAGCACTCAACAAATGTTAGCTCATATCATTAAAAAGTATTATAACAATGAAGCCCCCAGGGATTACCAAGGTTCTCACAGCTGTCCGGACCTACCCTCAGAGAACTGGGACAGAGTTCACTCACAGACATTCACACACACACACACACACACACGCCTTTTTTGTGTGTGCCAAAGATATTATACACACAATAATGCATTCCACTCTCAAAATGAAACAAAACAAAAATCCTGCAAGGGAGTTACTATCCTTCCTTTATCAATAAAGAAAATGGCTAAACAATTTGCGCAAGCTTCTCAAATAGGAAGTAGCAGAATCAGGATTTGAATTTGAGAGTTTCTGTCTCAAAAGCCCAAGTTCTGTAATCTACGCAATGTTACTTTGAGTTCTTATGTCTATTTTTTCCATTTTGTTGGTACGTCCATTGGTTACCACTTAGGATCAGAGTTTTGGGAGGGACTTTAGAGTGCATCTAGCACAACATTCCCTTTTTGCTTATGAAAAAACAGAAGCCCAGAAAGTTTACTACTGACTTGCCCCAAGTCATATAATGAATGCCACTGCCTCGGAGCCACGCTGTCACTTTCTCCTCTCAGATGTTGGTGGCCTGGCTCTAGGAGGCCCTCAGCCCTGCTCCTAATCTTTTAGGGGCTCAGAGAAACCAACGACCACTGTACAAATCAAGAAAGCAAAGGCTAAGGGAGGATCCAGGGGCTCCCCTAGGAGGCAAGTTTGTGATTTTTAGCAAACAGACTTTACTATACCAAGCTTAGCTGCTTGGGCCTGTCTGCTTTCTGGCTCCCAGCAGTATTCTGGAGACTCAAGGTTAGCATACAAATCAGATGTTAGTCTAGTCTATAATGTCACTGTCATTCTGAGGAAAACTGCCAAACAGGGCTTTACAAACAAAACCCAGAGTACAGACAATTTCACCCTGAAAAAAAGGAAAGGACAGGCTGACATGAAATTTAAACTTAATTTGTCAAAGGAAGGAAGCTCACAATTAAAGTAGCTGTTCCTAGCACATTTCAGTCTACCTAAGGCCAACAACATACAAGCATAACAAACTAACGGCTCCACGTGGAGGGACAATGCCAAGATATGCGATATAATTAGCTTCCTTCTTACAAAAAGCTTGGATTCATAATTAAACTCTGTCCCCTCCTGCCCCCATTCTGCTGTGCATATATCTGACTGCTTCCTAAGGGACTGGGTTAGAGGCTAAGAGACAACGTGAAGCACAAGTCCACTGACCTCCCAGGGCCAACAGGCAACACGATGCTTGTTTGTATTACCTGTTACTGTGGCTTGCCCAGGAGGAGGCTGATTTCATCTTTCCACCCAACACACTTCTCAAGGGTTTGCTGGTCAGTTTATATAGTTGATTACAGACCAGGGGAAGTGAACGCTATTGCAGGCTAAGTGCCAATGCACTGAGGCCCACGGAAAACGCCACGACCCATTCTGAGAGGAACAGGTTGCCGTGGACAGACTGTGGTCCAGAACTGAAGTGTAAGGTTCAAGTCTTGGCTCCTCTACCTACTTACTGGATTGATCAAGTCAACTACCCTCTCAGAACCTTAGAGTCCTTGTCCAGAACATGGGGATAATAATCTCTGTCCACGGATATGATGATTGAGGAGTTTAAACAGTGATGTAAGTGAAAGTACTTTGCCAACAGCAAAGGCCCAAGTGAAGGTAAGGGGCAAACGATACTGTCTGCTAAGCTCATTGGTCTCCGTGTGTAAAATCACCAGTGACTCCCCAGGGCTCTCAGGATAAGGTCCAGACTCCAGGACAGGTTTAAAACCCCTTTACAATCTACCTTCTAATTACCCTTCAACTTTACCTCTCGTCACATGCCCCACTTCACTTGAGGCTTCAGCCAAACAGGATGTCCTGGAGCTCCTCCAGAGGCTGTGCTGTCTCTCGCACCTGCCGGGGAGCCCTCCCTCCTCACACTCTTCCATTCTACCCAACTGGCTCCTCCTCCGGGTTCTGACTTTCGCTTAGATGTCATTTCCTCCTAGAAGCTTTCCTCTACCTCTCCTCCATGCTTTCATAACATCTCATATTTATCCCTTTGTAGCCCTTTCATCATTCTGTTAAAATCACCTGGATACTCGTTACTCTTTCCCTTCTCAGAACTTTGTGGACTAAAACATGTTGTTCACTAAACGAGCAAATTTAGTGAAAATGACAGTGTCTGACATTAGTAGCCTATTAACAAATCACTGCAGTTCTCGCCCCTAGCCTTTCCTTTTTACTGATACGAAAACAAAAGCTGAAACAAAAACACAAAACAAAGGCCCTGAGAGACTTGGCCAAAAAGCAAACGGCTAATTAAGGGCAAAGATGTGCTTGGACCCCACATCTCCTAGTTCAATCTGTGACTTTTCTCCCACAAAATGTTGACTCTTTCCAGATGTTATGCTATACCATCAGTGTCTTTTCAGAGCAAGAGAACTGAAGGTAGATGAGGTGTAAGAGAAAAGACTTGAAATCAGAAAACTAATACTCAAGGCCAGGCTCTAGGTGATCTTGAACAATCTCCATGCCTCTGAGCCTCAGGCCCGGCATCTGTCAAATAGAAATTTAGCACCAGAAACCTAAGCAGCAAAAGGCTTTCTACTATTTTAGATTATTTTTCACCTACCTCATCATGTTTTATGTGAAGAAAATGAGATAATTCGAAAATATCTTATACAGCTCTTCTCAAAGAAATATTTTTACAACTTTCAAGTAGTTATTTTTCTGGTGACATTAAGGTTTATTATTTAAACCAAGGCATTTTTAAAGACAGGATTCAAATTCATTAAGCAGTCTCTTTAGCACTACAAAAAGTTTAAGCAATTTACAAGATCAACACAGCCCTGGCTTGAATTAACAAATGCTACCACTTCTTCCTTCTGTCTTCACCTCATCAAAACACTAGTGTCCACCTGCAAAAAGAACTCTCACCCACAATCATTAACTGAAGAATGAAAAGGACAAACCCCTTCTTCTTTACAGATACTACTTGATTTCATAGACTCACAGAATGCTGCAGCCAGAAGAGACTACGAAGACCATGGAAGCCTGCACTTGCCTTTCATGATGAGAAAACAGGCGAGTCTCATGTCCTGAGGAGAGGCTTGTGCCATCACTAATTGGAAACGTGCACCAATTGTTTTTCAGAAAACTATATAGTTTATTTCCCAAAAACAAAGAGACGATTTGAACAAAAAATGTGGTAAATTATATAATGAGATCACAACATAAATGTAAAATGTAACACTTTATCAAAGTTGAAGGCTGAAGCACCAAGAGAGACCCACTTCTGATGATATTACATATGTCTGTTTTAAAATTTAATTACAATGGAATTTTGTGGAAGTGAAAGAAATTATTTTGCTTGCACCACAAATTTTTCATGCTTCTATAAGATTGGAAATTTTCAAAACAATAAGACAAAATAGGAAATGCACTCATTCAAATTATTTTGTTTGTGGATGACACCCTAATCAGCGTCACTGTTCATTACTGGTTGAGACTGCCACAAACACTAATTTTTAATTATCTAGTTTTAAACAACATAAGAGAGCAATGCAGTCACACGCCACTATCAGTTCTCATGCTACTTTAAGCAGAAGCTTCTAACTCCTCACCCAATAATTTACTCCAACTGCTAATGGAAGCAAAAGACACAGAACAAGTAGCCAAAGAAACTGACGGGGACGGAGGGCAGAAGTGCGTTTTCATTCCTCTCCTCTTCCAACCCAATCCCCTCTCCCCAAATCCCGGTAGGGGTGAGGTATTAACCGAGAGTGAAATGAGAAAGCAGTCAGAATCACTCCAAAAATGGAATAGTTAACTCTCAATAAAGAATTGTTTTCTATGCCATCTCAAGATTTTACTCAGAGACCTTCAGAAGAGAAGTAAAAAATTCCTTGTTGAAAACCAAAACAGCTACCCCGTCTGAATTCATAAGCAACAAACAAATTACAGTAGAGTTAGTCACTGACATCTCACAATGCAGACTTTTTTTTTGGTAATGGACTTTATGTATTTGTGTGTATGAGATTAGAATATTTTGCAATACCTATTCCAGATAAACAAATATTGCAGAGGGTCATAAGAAATGAACTCCTGTAATTCAACTTTTAAATAGATCACCCTATATTTCATGTCAAAACGTGATCATATATTTTAGAGATTGTCCTTCCACTTTATACATTAGGAAAATATCTATGAATTATTAAAATAATTACTGCCAAATTCTTTCCCAAAATTACAGTGTAATGTGGGGTAGTCATGCCAGCCCCAGCTCTGCCAGCAGAAAGCTGTGCAACACTGCACATTGCTTAACCACTTTGTGGTGGTTTTTATCATGATGAGGTAGGATTCCATACCTAACCCAGCTTCTGCAAAGTGCTTTGAAAACTTGCAATGCTGTCATGGGACTGCAAGCAGCATTGTCATCCAGTCTATCTTAGTGACAGCAAGCCTAAATTTGATAAACGTGAACATGCAGAGTTTTGCATTATTTCCTCAGAGCCAAGAATTAAAATTCTGGGCCAAGGAAGATGTGAGCTCCTTGGAAAATGTCCAAAGGTTCAGCAACAGGTAAATACCAAATCACCTAATTAAACTGATGCTGAATGCTACAGGTAACAGCAAGAAAATACTTTATCACAGCCAATAACAAGGCTGCTGCAGAGACTTGTTTCCAAATTGCTTCCATTACTTTCTGAGTAACTAACTAAAAGTTTTTTTTAAAAAAGCAGATATTTCTTCCTCTAAAGATAATCAGGTGCCTACTTCCTTTAAGGTTCTTATTAATTCAGCTCAAAATAAGAAAAGTCCCAAAACACAAAGCTGAACATAGGAAAAGGACACATCTTCAGACACAATATATCCAACAATCAATCACTGACAATTAAATAATGTTTTTAATACCAACATTTAGCCATAACAGGTTGGACAGCAAATAGCTACCTATTCACTTTAGAAAATAGACAACAAATGTGTAGGACCATTGCCACTCACTCTCTCCCTCCACTGCCCAGGACCCACATCAGGAATCCATCACAGCCCTGGGTCTTGCTGAGCTCAGACAAGACATCAGAACTCTACACAACACCGCATTCCGGGAGGCTGCTACCAATCCGTCAGTATTGGCACCCACGTTGAAGCTATTTCATCCTGGCTTTGCATATCCTCAACATACAGTGCCAAAATCCTGAAACGGATCTTCAAAGCAAGCCACTTCGTGATAGTTTCAGGACTACAATAAAACCTTTATTTAAGCCATAAAATGAGATTTTTCCATTTATTTTTAAATGGTAATAAGAGCAGAAAACATAACTGCAAACATTAGTTTTACTCTAGATACCATACTGTTCCAGTGAGATATACAAGCAAATCTATCTAATAAATGTTTATATTCATCTTTTTAAAAATTGAATTTGGCTTTATTCAACTCAAATGCCCAGCCCAATTCCAATCCACTCAGTACCCTGTCACTCAAGCGAGTGCTGGGCAGAACACAGACACAAACACAGCTCCATCTGCTAATTAAAACTGGGCATGAAACTGTTAACAGGCATCTGTTGCATTGTTTCAAGCTAATGGGCACAGACAAAGCTGAAATGGCTCTTCTAAAGCTAACCCAGTGATTTCACTCATTTTCTATTTGGTATTTATGTTAGTGGGGGGTTGGAAGCAGGGTGTGTTAAACAGCTTATTATGGAGACTGAAAGATACGTGAAATATCTTTCATATTCTAAAACATCCCTGTAAAACTGATTATAGAAAGATTTACAGCATTTTATATTGGAGAAAATAGCATTCTTGTGTTAAGAATTTAAATTAAGCACTTTTAATCTTATCTCAGACATCGTCTAATTATCTATAATACTATGAAAGATAATAACTAAATTTCAAGCAACGCTTTACAGCTCATATAGTACTTTCACAATTTAGCCAGCCAGCCATTCATTCATCCAGTTGATTGGTCCTTTAATACAGGCCTTGGAGATTTAAAAGGTGACCAAGCCTTGATTCCTGCCCCGGGGAACTCACAGCAACCCTGAAAAGTTGGCACAGTATTATTATACTCTACTAGAGATGAAGGAACTAAGGCCCTAGAAGGAGAACTGACTCACTAAAGGCCAGAAACGACGAGCAGCAGATGCCAGGACACGAGCCCAGATCTGACTCCAGACCCCCGTTCTTCTTAATTCACCATGCTACCTCCCTCACACCAAACGTGAATGAGCCCACTTCATCTGCTACTCACACTTCAGAAGCTCCACTGTTATGTATGTTCCACAATATTACTCACTACCTAAAATCTACTTCCCCATCCCACTCCAACCGTCTTCTCATCCTACTATAAAAACTCTTTCCTGAAAAATTTTCCCAAGAAGCAATCCTAACACACACAAGAGAGCTGGTCCCCAGGACAGCTGTGTGTGCAGACAGGTAGACCTAAAAGAGAGCCAGCCTCGGGCCCAGCCGCAGCTCCCTGGTCTTCCATTTCTCGTTCCATGGTTCTTTTCAGATTCAGTTATCGGATTCAATTCAAAAATCAACTGCTAAATGTTTCCTTGTCTTCAAAGACTAGACTTATTGCCCTCTAAGACAATATTCAAACCTCTTTCCCTCCAGCTTTTCTCAGTGGATCCAAACAATTTTGGGGCTGTTGCCAAGAGAAGCTCCTCCCCGATTTGCTGCCATGCAGAACAGCTGGCGAAGCTCTTTATTAAAGTTCACTTATTCTTAAGACTGTATCCAAGACTCAGTTTCCCCCTTCCATCCTTCATTTGTTGAACGGCTATTTTCATTCGCTACAACACTAACTGGGGAGATGAGTTTAACCCTTTAAGATCAAGTATTAACTTATACTTTTTCTGAAATGGTTTTGTTATCGAAGCATTCACTTAGATGGGAAGTCTACTGACAGCTGTGAAAGAACACAATGACATTAAACTGAGGCTTTATGTACAAAATGTTCAATTTGAAGTTGCATGTTCCTTGCATATTTTTGTTTGAGAGGTTGAAACCAAGGAAAACAACTATGAAAATTAAAATCAACTACGTATCTGGAGTGTGCTCAGCCAAATGTTGATATCATCTTGGATAAAAATGTAAATATGACAAAGTTTGTTTTTCAGTCAATAAGTCTTGATAAAAAAAAGTTTTGAATTGCTACCAACCAAAAACAGTTTTTAATTTTAAGCCGGGGTCAACAAACTTTTTCTATAAAGGAACAGTTAGTAAATATTTTTAAACTTTCTGGGAGACATATGGTCTCTGCCGCATATTCTTCTTTGTTTTGTTTTATTTTTTAATAACCCTTTAAAAATGTAAAAACCATTCTTTGCCTGTGGACCACACAAAAACAGGCTGCAGGCCACATTTAGCCTGTGGGCCATCGTTTGGCAACCCCTGATTTTAAGGAAAGTGCATCCAAGAAAAAAATGTAGGGTTACAGAATGAAACCTCTAAAAGTGCTCTGAGGAGACTAGGCTGCAGCAATTACCAGCACACTGCTCCTAATATGATTTCATTAGTTATTTTGCACATGGAAGGAATTCTAATGACAGGATGCACTTTGATCTCCTAACCTGAAAGTAAAGACATGGAAAGAAAGGGTAAAGGACAGCCATAATATACTGCGTTATCCCAGTACAAACTCCTATAGGACCCTGAGTCATTATACTAGCATTTATCATTTCCCTGAACAGATATGGCTAATCAGAGTGGGAATATCTTAACTTTCCTCACATAAAAGCATATGTGCAAAATTTAATTCCTCCCTGGAAAAGGTACTGACTTGAATTTATCTGATCACACTGATGAGAAATAGCAGCAGCTTGACTGTGAAAAATGACACAGACTCAGATTTGGGGTTTCACTAGAGGCTCTGCTACAACCAGCTATGTGATCTTGACGGCGTCAACTTAACTTTGGTTTTCTTATTTATAAAACTGGGGCAGGGGCATAAGGTCCATAATTTCTAAGACTCCTCCTGCTGTCAAACTATGACCATACTAAATAATGAAACCACTCAGGAAATACCCTAACAGGAAGAAGGGGGCAGGGCAGGGAAGAGATAGCAAAGGGAAGAAGCTTAGATTGTCCTGTCAGAGGCCAGAACTGGCTTTTCTCCTTTTGTTCTACCAGGACCTTGTTCGCTACAGGCCATTCCAAAACATCAATACGCCATCGGATCAATACTGAAATGCATCCGTATCCCATAGGAAATGGTAATACATAGCTAACTGTATTACCATTTCCTTATTCTCTCATGTTACATTTTACAGACATTTAATTAAACATTAAATATGATTATGTAAGGGGTTTGGGGGAGCCAATCAAAAAACTTTTTTCAGTTCTCAAACATTTGAACTGAAAGGCCAGTTAATCCTAGGCACTGGGCCTATAATTTTAAATGGATAAAACATTCCTACTCAATAGTTAACAAATATTATCCGACTGATATACTGGAAGATTCCCAGTAAGTCAGTTGAAAGAAAATATACTTTCTACTACCCTCCAGAGAAAAAAGGAAATGAGGGGAGCCAGGAAATCAGAGAAAAAAGTAGAACCTTAGAGAAGCGAGAAGAGGAAAAGTATCTGTGAGACAAGTATCTCTGTAATCGAAATGACTAATTGTCTCCTTCCTTTCATGATGGCAGAACCCCTAACAAAACAGTGTCTAAAGATGGCAGACGCTCTTTTTCAAAACTACTTAAATTTTGACAAAGCAAAATTAAGACTCTAGATGTATCTTCATGGGAAGAAACAGGCACGCACACATATCTACCAAACACACACACACAAACCCCGGGCATTAAGAAATGGATCTTTCTGTGCCGACCTTATCAAGTTTTGTCAGCAATCCTGTAGGCGACCTTGTCAAAACCCAGTCAGAAAAGCCCAGGGACTTATATGCCTAGGTACCTCAAGAAATCATTATGACTGGAAGGAGACAGACCACCGACTCGCGCTTGAACAACTTCAGATCACCTGGGGAGAGGGGTGAAAGTTTTGGGGAGGGGGCATCTTGCTGCTAGCGATGTGGACACTCCAAGCCTATGTTTGTTGTTGGTGAAGAGCGTGTGGAACTGTTCACTAGAACGTTAACATTTACCTTCTTTTCCTAGCTTAATTTCAACTGCAAAGCATTAGGTTTCAGGTAGATAAATTCTTCTGCTGTTTGAAGGCAGTGTGTTACCACTTCCTGTCGGAGCTCTGGGGCTAAGTAAGAGCAATGGGATTCCCCCCCCCACCAAGTCAACTGACGACACAGCTCAAAGCCTCTTTTTACCACATCTACCCCACAGAAAGTATAAAGACCAAGATCATACACGAGATTCACCCCATTAACGTCTACCTCCTGTTCTAAACAGTTTCAGGACTCTGGTTTTCCTGCCTTAGTAGCTACAACCCTCCACAGAACCAAATTTCAATCATTAAAAAAGAATACACGCAAGATTCTAATCCTTCAAAATGCAAAGTAATTTTTAAAAGCTACTATTGTAAAAGGAAGCAGACACCTTTACAGGAAACGTGGGACAAAACTTAAGGCAAAACAGAAAACTAATCAAACTATTACAAACAAGCAAAAGTCATTCAAGGAGCTTAACAGAAACAGCATCAGAGAGATTCACTCACTTGCAACACTGGAAAATGCTCTGGGAGGGCCACACATAGAATGGACAAAAGGCTACAGGCTCAACTTGTCAGAAATTATCCTTTACCATCCAGACTACAGCACGCCTTCAGCAATGAAAAAGGTTTATTCGAGGGTTTTGAAATTAGCACCAGCATCAAAAATTAACACACTTTAGTTACTGTAACAGCTCCCATGAAATCTCTTAGGAATATACTTGATACATGACATTTAAAATCTGCTTCCTCAGAAAAGAAAAAGTCCCACTCAAGACTGACTGCCAAGAACTTGCAACTCAAACTTCCCTAAGCTGAGACACCATAACACCCGGGAGATTTCAGACCACTCACTCCATACAAAAGAGACCAGAATAAACAAACAAATCATAGCCTTTCCTAGTACTTGATTTGAAGGACGCTCTATACCCAAATATTCTGTTTTTTAAATGATAAATTATCCTTAAAACACAGAAATATTCAAATATACTTATTACCATAGCACTAGTCCCTTAATAATCCCAGAAATGCATGGTGAAACATTCTGTAAGAACCATCTGAAAAATGCCTAAGTGAGCTACTATTAGCAGCCACAAACATCACCCAGACAACCAAAAGCTAAGAATCTTATGGTACTTAATTAACTGCAACTATTTAACAAGGGAAATGATATCAAGGTCACTTGTATAAGCAGCTTAAAACCAGCTTTGATTTGCTCCTCAGTTATGGTAAGTCAGAGATCTTGTTACCTGAACATAGTCTTCTAGCGCAAAAGCAAGGACAGTTCCCAGTCAAGATCAGAAAAAACTGAATCAATTGAAAGTAACTGGGGCGTATATTGCATGTTGTGATTAATTTAGCAAGTAATTAAAACAAAAGCAAAATATAGAGGGAGGCAGGCAGAATGTAAGATCAATTCCTCAGCTGAGGAGTTACCAAACACTCAAGCCCAAGAATTAAAAAAACAGAGAAGTGTTGCTTCTCAGGAGATGGTAGTAAAGGGATGAACCATATTTTCCTGACCACATCATTCCCAAAAGTCACCAATTCTCTTAACACCCATTAACACTTTCAGAACAATTTAATGCTCCATAAACATTACTCCATTACTAGTCACTTTTTGCTCTTTCTCCTGCACTGGATCCAAAGTAGAGAAAGAAAATGGTAACCAGTGCTCCCAGTTACTGGAGAAAGTCCTGTGCCCCACTCCTTTCCATTTCCTCTCCCTTTCCCGTCTTCTCCGCTCAACCTCTCTACTGTATGGTCTGCTTCCCCGTTTCCTTTCTATCTCACACCCAGCTCCCCTTTACTCTCTCCACCAAGTATCCTCGTTCCATCCTCTGGGCCCCTGAACTCTTCCTCCCATCCTGCAATTTTCTTCTGCCCCCTCCGATGATAAGAGTTCCAGACCTCTTGTAGGTAGTGCCCCTCATCCCTCACCTCCTCATCACTCAGTCCCCTGAATTGCTTCCAATTGCCGAGTTCTCACCTCTCTTGTCCCTTGTGTCCTGTGTCCCTTTACTTCAGGTCCCTCCCATTCCTCCAACCCTTCATTTCCCCCTTCACATTTCCTTCCTCTTTCCTGTCTTTTAATCCATTTCACACCCACTATCCTCTTCTCTCTCTCTCCATGAAATTTCCTGTATCCCCCCCACTTTGTCTCTCTGAGACCCTTCCTTGTCATGCCCCCAACTCTCTCATTTCCCCCAATACCCGTAGTCCTTGTTCCGCTGGTTCGCCTGCCCCTTCCTTTGCCCCCAAATTCTTCCTTTACTCCCAGCCTCACGTCCTCGCCCCCCCTCTTTCTCACACCTTCACCGTCTCCCACAGCCCACGCCACTCTGCCGTCCCCGGGGTCCCCACCCTGGGACTCCCAAGCGCCCCCCGCGCCCTCTTCCCGGCCCCCTCGCACCCGCCCCCCATCTCTCACCCCGTCCCCGACCGCGGCCCCTCCCTCACCGATGGTGGAGATGAAGGTGGTGTTGAAGGCGTCCTCGGAGAAGCGGAAGAGGAGGCAGGTCTTGCCCACCCCCGAGTCGCCGATCAGCAGCAGCTTGAACAGATAATCGTACGTCTTCGCCATCTTCTCGCTCCGGCCCTCTGACCCGGGAGCGAGAGGAGCGGCGGAGAGAGGCGGGAGGGGGCCGCGGGCGAGGGGGCGTGCCCGCCGAGCCGCCTCTGTTCGCCCCGCCCCTCTCCCCGCCCCTTCCCTTGGAGAAGGCCTGCGTTCCCCGCCCCGCGCGGCCAATCTGCGGGGGCTTCGTCATCACCGCCCGCGCCCCGGGGCTTCATGGAACTTGTAGTTCGTTCGAGGAGCCTCGGGCGTGCCCAGCGCGGGCTGTCCGAGCGGCCGGAGTGGATGAAAGATCAGCTCCGGGTGCGGTGGCCGGGTGGACTAGGCGTTTCCACCCGAGCAGGGAAGAGAAGCCCGGTTTTGAACTCTTCGCGTCGCGCCGGTAGAACTTAACTTCGTGGTCTCTTTGTCTGCGGGCACGTTTCAAATCCAGGACCTTGGAATCTGAATCGTGTGGTTTCCGCATCTCTTCCGCAGGGACCCAGAGCAGAGATGCTTTCTTTCCTTCACGCTGCTGTGGCGCAGCCTGTGGATTATCTGCAGAGTACATTATTTGGCTTCTCCTTCAGTTCCTGCCCAGCGTCACCTCTAAGCAGTTACAGAACTCGAAAAGAATGATTGCAGTTCTAACTTGAACCCCTATAGTGTTCTCTTATTCATGCCACACGGACTAGAGCCAAACACGTACGATGGGTATTTTAGAGGATCTGCTATGCAGACCTCTCCCCTCCGCCCGCAAGAGGATGGACAAAAAATGGGGGAATTGAAAATATTCAGGCTTGTGGTGCAGATCTGTGCCCTATAAAATTACAGTCATCATCTGAGGCAGGAACTATGACCATGGGAATGTAGAGAATAAGATTTGGATTTTGTCTTGGCTCAGCCGCTTAACCACACACAGGCTCTTCGCACCTCAGTTTTCTCACCTGCAAAATGGGTAGAGAACAAGCTGTTTCATGGGGTGTAGGGAAAATTAAATGAGATGCTGAATGTGAAAGCACTTTGAAACCCGTAAGTCATTGTAGAAATGTTAATGGTGATGGTTACCTTCTTCAGCTCTGGTAGGCTCTCACTTAACGGATGACAAATGGGGGAAAATCAAAATTCTGTTATACTCAGTTTAATCCTTTACTTACTCTCTTAGACTATTCTTTAATTGTTTTGTGGGTGTATTGCTCAGGCCTCTTTCATTCACTGGCTCTTGTGAAAGGGGGGTTTACTGGCTCAGGTAAAGCTGAAGGGCAAAGCAAACAGCTAAGCAAGTCTCACACCAGAAATTCCATTCAGTCA
The DNA here is from genome assembly GCF_021613505.1 of Equus quagga. Lineage (NCBI taxonomy): Eukaryota > Metazoa > Chordata > Mammalia > Perissodactyla > Equidae > Equus > Equus quagga. The sequence continues at coordinate 57,092,793 of NC_060268.1, read as the reverse complement.
GAGCTCTTTGTCCCTCATCTCTTCTGCCTTCTCAGTTTTGAATCCTAATATGTCAAATACTGACAGATAAGACCCGTATGAACAAAAGCTCTTTAGAGTCCTCAGTAATTTTTAAGAGGATAAAGGGTCCTGAGGCCAAAATATTTGAGAATCACTCGCCTAGGCATTTACCTTAGATCTAAAGAAACACCTTCCGGAAGGTTAGAAGAGGTTATTAAGGAAACCAGTGGACTCAGCCACTAGTGGAATAAGGATAAAACTTGGAGAATTAAACAAGACAGCTGGCTTTTCTAAAACACATCCTGAGTGCCTTGTGACTTCACGACAAATGAAGTTGTGGCAGAAGATCCAGTTGGCCCTAATATCACCCTTCACCTTCTATATGGAAAGAAGATGAAAGGCATCATTAACTCATACTTATTGATCTTACAGTACCCAGAGGGTTGCTGCTAATCTCATGTCTAATTTTAGAGTCCGCTTGATGGGAACAAAGCTCTAAGAAAGTCAAAGCCACAGTTTCTGTCTGCTAATGAGGAGAGATTCTGCCCTCTGGCATAGGCTGAGCCTCCTTGCCCCAGCCAATCCTTGGGCAAGTCTGTGAACTTGGCCTCAGCCAGGGCTGAAAAGAGGGGACAGATCAGTTCCATACCTTCATCTTCATTCTGGAAAAGAAGGGAAAAAATCTTCAAAGACCAGCGAATCTTCTTTTTTATATAAAATGTCTATGATTAAAATAACTTTTAGTCCCACTATCTGCATGCAACTTTTGGCGTTCTCTTTCTGTATGAATAAGAACACACTGATGGGGTAAAGAACTTAAGTTCAGAGAAGAAACTAAAGTTAGGAATTTTAAAGTCCCTAAATTTCCTTAGGGGAATTTTGTTAATTGATGGGAATTAAAAAAAAAATTCTGTCTTATTTTCACTTCCCCAGTTTTTCTCTACTACCAAGTGTATATAACATTGGGACTTTCTAGCCAGTAAGTCTGTGCACCACTAGTGAACTAGTCAAGCATTTTGATATATTGGCACTACTTCAAGAAGAATCCAATTTTTTCCTCTTACATGTTATTAGTTTTCATATTTTGTACATCAATATGTTACTTACAGATCAGATTTTGGTAGTAGTAAGAGTACTATTGAATCGAGGCACTTTGCCCGAAGGACTGGACAGGAAGTCTATTTGTAGAGCTGAGGGTAACACAGGTAACAGGCTGCTGATTGCCGCTTTCCATTCTTTCTCCAAGTGGCATCAGGGGACTCCTTTCTAAAAATCCATGTTACTGTGCCCTGAGGAAACCACATCAATACTTTTTCGCCAGTTGCTCAAACCCGCCCTTGAAACGCTACTTTACTGCAGAGGACTGGGCAGCCCAGCACGTCAGTTTGACTCTGTAAATGTTTACCGAAGCCTGACAAAGTTAACATGTACGTGGTAGCTTGCTTACAGAAATCTAGATGTCCAAGGGGTTTACCCTCTGTGGTTTTTGTCAGGCCAGCACTCTCCCTTCCTGCTTATGGGAAGCTGCTCTTCCCCCATGACAGCTGTGAATCATGGTACTTTACTCCTCCAGCCACAGAGGTGAGCATGTGACCAGGCTGGGTCAATCTGAGTTCTTCCCTGTGAATTTTCTAATGAGGTGGGGTGATGACGCTGAAAGGAGGTCTGTCTGGTGTGAGGTCTGTGTGAGCTTCAGGCTGGTTTGGATCAGAGCTGTAGTTCAATTTCCTGTATTCTCTTGTTGCTGCCTTCCTCTATACAGCTACTTTGTCCTGAGGCTGGCTTTCCTCATGGTAGCAAGCAGGATTGCTATGTTCCACAATGCCGACGGCATTATTCACTTTTTAAAAAAAATTTTTTTAAAGATTTTATTTTTCCTTTATCTCCCCAAAGCTCCCTGGTACATAGTTGTGTATTTTTAGTTGCGGGTGCTTCTCGCTGTGGCATGTGGGACCCCGCCCCAGCATGGCCAGAGGAGCGGTGCCATGTCCACACCCAGGATCCGAACCGGTGAAACCCTAGGCCGCTGAAGCGGAGCGTGCGAACTCAACCACTTGGCCATGGGGCCGGCTGCGTATTCACTTCTCACAGTAGTTTATTCATTTGGGGGTCAAAGATCCCTAAGAATCTACATATTCTTGAGGGTATGTGTGTTCTCCAGCAAACTTTCAAATTAATTCAAGCATTCTTTAACTGGTTTAAATTGCTCCATAACACTTGATTGCAAAAAAAAAAAGTCACCTTTCTTAATTGCTTAAACGAAATTAAATTTGGCTGAGACCCCTACTTGTCAAGAGCTGGCCAAACCGGTATCAATCGTTATTTGGACTTTTCTTCTCCTTAATTGTATCCTATAAGATTCCATGTGCTTACATTGTCCTGAAAAATTAGGGGCAAAGCAGCCTCTGGCCATCAGTCTGCACTCATCAGTGCTGACACTTCTGTCCCAACCACTCTTGGTTCTGGTCCTCTGCCATCTGTTGAGCACAGCTGTCCCGTTGGGCTACAAAGATGTCCTTCATGGTGATTATTTTCACTGACTGATGACTCAGCCATTGAATAAGTTCTCTCTCTATCTACTAGTTTGTGTACTTCTTTGTCTTCTCTCTTAAAACTTGAGCTCTTTGAGGAAAGGGACATTGCTAATTTCTCATTGTGCCCTCAGCATGCCTAGCATGAAGCCTTACACAGAGTAGGTACTCACTTAAGTTGTTGAATGAATGGATGAGCATCTGACTATCATGCCAGCAGCCTAGGTATTTTAAAAACATCTGGGACACTTTCAGTTTATTATTTGCTCTAAGAGCTATGTGTTTTTGGCCTCACCTATACTTTTCCGGTTGTATTCTACCTGGTGTTTATATGTTATTCATTCTGTAAGTATATTATTCATTGTTTTGTTTAAGAAATCAGTGTGATTGTATATTATTTCTCTAGCTTGTCAAGATCATATTGAATGATAAGCCCTCAAAAATACCAATTTCTTTTATCACCTGTGTGTCATCCAAAAACATGCTATTTGTTTAGTGATATTCTAGTGGGATAATTCTATAATCATCTTCATCAGAGAGGGACAGACTGTACTCTTTCCACCCACTGATGTTTCCTGAGCAATCACTGGGTGAATAATGTCCACTCAAGCAAATATTCATTAAGCTCACACTATGAAACCAGCTCAGCAAGGCCACCTGGAGGATAGAAAGAGATCTATCACGTGGTCCCTGCCCTCAGTTTGCTCCCCAGCTAATTGAGGGGAGAACTCACAAGTGAAAAGTTCAGCGATAAATGAGAGTCAGATATTTGGCTAGTACATGCTTCATTTATTCTGATGGGTCAGGTGTCCATTCTGATTGGTTGGCTTTTCATTTGGATTGGTCAGGCATCCATCCTGATTGGTTGGGTGTCCATTTAGATTATTTGAGCATACATTCTGATTGGTCAGGCTTCCAATCTGATTGGCCAAATGTTCACGCCAAACTGAATGTTAAATATTTTGCATACCACCAGTGGATGAAAAGTTAAATAAAAATGACATGATAATACAAAAAAACTGCTACATGAAAGTACAATATCTGTTTGATTAACAAATCTCTATTAACCTAGCTTCTTATAACAAAGTCAGCAAGGTGAAGAGGGGATGAGAGAATATTCTGCATCTCTCAGGCCTGTTAATGAGCATGACTGAATGGGAGATCATCTATAGCACAGGCTCATAAAATATGAGCAAGGGCCGTGGCCAATGCCCAGATGAAGGCAAAACTCTTTTCTTGGGAGTCTGGAGTGGATATCTAATCACCTAGAATAGAGAAGAAGCCACCCAAGTTGCAACTATTTTGGATGGCTCCATTTCTGGATAGGGTCCAACCTACAGAAAGGGGAGGTAGAGCTTAACCTACTAGAGAGTAGGGCTCAATATTTTACTCTATTGAAGGGTGACTTGGAAGGAATCCATTCCAATACCTCTTTATTATTTCTTTCTCTGAATAAAGTTTCTGAAAACAAAATATGTTGGTAAAATTCATTCCTCTCATTAACCTAGGCATTGCTATGTAAGATTGTGTGTCAAATAAGGCATATGCAGTAAGTCCTATGTGTTTTGCATAGAGTTTCTTCTAAGCTTGAGTGATTAAAGAAGTCCTTTTGGGACCAACTTTAAAATGGACTCTGATCTAATGGCAAAATCAAGATGTGCTGAAATTCACAGTCAACATCCTAACAGATATTGGGGTGCTTATGGTAGTAAACGTCAGAACACTAAATGGATTAAATAATAAAAAATCATTATTTAATCACATGCTGAAAGAATCTGATATAGAACTAGTGACAGGTGAGGCTTCAGCAGCTCAAATGACATGCCTGGGTTCTGGTTTCTCTCTCTTGGTTTCTTAGCAATTCTTCCTCAAAGTAATACTTATTTCAACAGCCCAGTCCCATGTTGTTGCAAATTGTCTTTCTTAAACTCCTGGGATTCCTTGCTTCCAAATTCAAACATAGCAGAACGCAGAGAAAATCCTTTTCCTCAAGAGTTCAAATAAATGCCCTAGAATTGAGTTCCATGGGCCCTGAGTGCCTTTCTGTGGATCAATTCTAGGGTCCAAGAGAATAGCCTAGGCCAAATGGCTTAAGCCATTGGAGCTGAGTGTGGGGTCAAACTCACCCTAAATCACAGGGTTCAGTTAGAAATAGAGAAGACAGGAGGAGACAAGGCTACAGAAGCAACAAATGCATACTACCACCTGTTGCAGTGTCAAATGCATATTGATATTTGTATCAAGTACTGCTAAGGGGTTGGTTATATTGGAATTTCTGGAGAAGTCGTGGAGCTGAATCCAGGAAAATTCTGACTTATTCTCTTAAACAGATGGATTGATGTTGAATTGTGAAGAAGAGGCAAGAAGGAAATACTGTTTCCTTAAGGAAGGGATGAGTGGTCCAAAGCTAGAATTAACATAGGCACTTAGACACCTGGTCCCTTTCCTACCCTACTTCAGCAACCAGCTAAGGTTAACCGCTTAGGCAGCCTTGAACTTTCTAACTTCTCCAACAGGCTCTGACAAGTCTGTCCTGGGACTTTGTAATGGAAAGAGAATTGAACTAAGTATCAAGTGACCTGGGTTCTGTTCCCAGCTTTGCCATTAACTAGCTCTGTGACCCTAAACAAGGACAACAACCTTTCTGTGCCTCAGTTTCCTCATCTGTAAAATGAGGGAGGCTGGATTAGATAATTCCTTTCTGTCTAGAAAATCCTTTGACTCTTGAATCCAAACTCCCATAAGAGATGACCTAAGATCTGCCCTGGGGATTCTGGCCTTAGAGACATTGGTCTCCCAGGCCAACCAAACACCCTGCTGAATCAAGGGGATTTATCAACAGCCTCGAGGCTTAGCAGATCCCATAGAGGCCCGGCAGGGTGTGGTTCTGGGAAAGGAGCTCAAGACACCTAGTTCCCTGTTCTAAATAGCATTCAGTTCACCCTATGACTCAGTTATCAGTACTTCTCTCTTTCCAAAGACTGCAAAGTTTCAGTCTCACTGTGAAGGCAGCCACAATTTATAGGGTTGCCAACAATTTATTGGGTTGCCAACCTACAAAGTTAAGAAAAAAATGAAATTCTGTTTTGTATTTTGAGCCATATCCAGTCAGATTCCTGCCTCCAATTCCTACTTAATATGGATAATCACTTCCTGAATAACCTTAAACATAGACTTTTTAAAAAAATTTAACCACTTTATATATTTACTTATTATATTTTATTTTTGAGGAAGGTTATCCCTGAGCTAACATCTGCTGCCAATCCTCCTCTTTTTGCTGAGGAAGACTGGCCCTGAGCTAACATCTGTGCCCATCTTCCTCTACTTTATATGTGGGATGCCTACCACAGCATGGCTTCCCAAGGGGTGCCATGTCTGCACCCAGGATCTGAACCGGCGAACCCCAGGCTGCCGAAGTGGAACGTGCAAACTTAACCACTGCACCACTGAGCCGGCCCCTTTTATTTTTCTTTTTTTTTTATATATATATAATTTAACAGCAACAAGGGCTTATAAATGGAATTAATCAGGGGGCATGTTGAATGCTGTAGAACCTATGATATAATACTATATCTTTCTTAAAATTCTTTGCTCTCACTGTTCAGACAGAACTGAAGTTAATATGAAATCAAGCAGAACTCTTTGATTACTCATTTTTGAGATTTACAATTATAAATGATGGTGAAATCCTAATAGAATGCTGAAGAAATAAGGCTGATAAGGTGATTCTTTGGGGCCAGCATGAATATTCAGATTAAGAAAAACTGCTAATGAAATCCCAATCACATAGTAATTTCCCACCTATTACTTTCTGAATCCCAAGTAGTTGTATGGCCTAATTAGGCCTGTTTGGGGGATTATCACAACATCTTATTTCTGCAATGAAGGGCATCCTTCGGCATTTAATATTCATTGAGGCTTTTATGAAACAGAGAGGTTTCCATATGTCTCCAGAGCAAAACATTTGTGTTAGCCATCTGCTTCTCAAGAGTCGTTTTGTAGAAGAAGAATGCAAATCTCTTGGTTCTTTAATTACTTTGAGGTTAAGCTATCCTATAGTTGGGACTGTGGGACAGCCCATTCACTGCTAGGAGAACACTATTGTTTGCTTGGCCACCAATTTAAAGAATTCTTTACAAGCAAATAGCATGAAAAGAAATTGAAGTCTAAAGTGATCTTTGTCCTTTTAATTCCAGGTGAAGATCATAGTGAAGCGATGTGGGGCTTTTCTTAAGTTAGCGTTAAGGAGATACTATCTAGGATCCTGGATTTTAAGATCAGTACAGCAAGCATCAGTTCTCTTTTCTTAGTCCTGCCACCAAAGGAATATATGACTCAATACTTTAAAAAAAAAATGAAAAACAAAGGGTCTCCTTGAGGTCAATATCAAAAAAGGTAATTTAACTCTTAGCTACCCAGGAGCTAATTACCTCAGTTTTTCATTCTGTGCCATTTGTTTCCCCTTCCCCTCTTCTCATTAGCTTCGTGAATTGTGGATAACTGCTCGTAACATCTCCACCAGCCTACGGATACGCACCATTAGTTTTGCTTAATCAGGAGTAAGTTCAACCAACAGAGTTTAACTGCAAGTGGAAACCCTGGAGCTTAGAGATGCTCTATAGATTTCAATTACTGAGGCTTTTCCTAGCCCTCCTCACAGTAAAATTTAATTTATTGGGGTTATTAGCATATAGAATGTAAGAAATTGACAAATGAAAGGGACCTAGTTTGGCCACTGACTAGCTATGAGGTCCTTGATAGGATACCTAACCTCAAGGGACCTCTGACTTCTAAGACTATTTTGTGCTTTAGGATCCTATAAAACCAATGAACATAGAGATGGTTTATTCTAATGTTTCCAAAGTTTGTATCTCAGATCACTAAGTGAATCAGCAGATGTTAGTAGGTGAAACTAGAAGAAAGGGTTTCATGGTCAAACCCTTTTGAGAAATGCTGCTATCATAGTGTTTTGATGGAACAGCTTCTCAGAACCCTTATACGCTAATGTGCCTCGTGACTCTCCACGACTGGATGCCGTGCGTGGCTTTCCCCACATTCCAGCCCCAGGCCCCTTTCTGATGGAGCATCCTAAGGGACCTGTGTTCTGTAGAATACATGTTGGGAAACTCTGATTTAATCTAAACCCTTAGTTTTAGATATAAAGATCTAAATTGTAAAGCCCTACTGTCATGATGAAAATCAGCATGTTTACAGGAAGCTGTCTAGAAGGGAGGCAGCACCCATTACCAGAGTTCCTGACAAACTGGCCCGAGAACACCTGTCCCTGCCTCCCAGGTGTCTCCTGACTCCCAGGGCAGGGCTCCCCCATGCTGCCTCTGTCATTAGCACACCCACAGAAAGATCAGTCAAGGGGGTGGGTGTGCTGTGACGGCTGTTTCCTCCCCACCGGGGGCAGTGGCCTTAATGCCCCCAAGTCCTGGGAGACTGGCAGGGATTGTATTAAACTGAAATGAAAATCACCTTATGTGCATAAGCAAATTCACCCAGAATTCTCAAAGTACAAAACACTTGATTCTTAAATGAACATTCTAGATGTGATGTTTTTCAGAAAAAGACTAATGTCAAGTAATTAAGCTAACATTTACGTTTTTCCTTTTGTATCACTCTGTATTTTGAGAGTTAGAGGATCTGTTAGGGGGTCACATCACACCCAGGCTCATCTCCTGCACCGACATCCAAAGTTCTGTGAAATGATCTGCACAATAAAATGTTTTTAAACATGAATTATTTAAGTTTCTTGAGGGCATGAATTATATTCACATTGTACCCCCAATGACTAACACAGGGCTCGGCATATATTAGGCACATAATGATAAATATGTTTGCATTAATTAATAAATTATAATCTGACGATTGGAGTTTAATAAAATTGTTATAATACACTAATGGTACTAACGATATCCTACCTTTTCAAAAATCTCAAAGATAAATTCCTTGACCTGATTAAGGTTTATAAACAGAAGCTAGTTAACACTCCTTATTTGTAATCTTTTATTTTCATAAACAATTACACTGTGATGTGGTGTTTCTTTTACATAATAATAAACGGGATCACTTCTATATTTGACTTTTAAACACATGCACATAGACTTAGAATCGGAATGAGTCAGTAGATATGGAGTCCTAACTTCCAGTCATTGTACACTTCCCCTTCCAGCCACTCGGCCTGTATTAACATCCCCAGAGATGACACACATAATACTAAACCTGAAGAAGTGTGTCACTCTGGAGGGCCTTCTGAGGGATCGAAGAAGGATTAAGTCATGTTGGTAAATGACAGTTTGTGCTCTATATTTTCATTCATTTAATAAAAACTTTTTTTAGTACCTACAGTATATAAAGCAACTTGCTAGGTACTACAATGGGAATAAAGACAAAACTGATACAGACTTTCGCTTAAGAAGCCTATGGTCTTGCAGGAAAAGTGGGGCACACACGTAAATAATTACAATGCTAGGTAGAATTATGATATGCCAGTAATGTGCTGTTGTGTTAGTTTATAGTTCTTTCAAAATTAGTTTATATTGCATTCAAAACTGATAGTCTACAGTTAAGCACATTACCCAGTGTATTAGAATACCCCTTTCCCTAACTGTCCTGGATAAACGGAAGGGTACATTACTTGGTATCGCTGACGTCAGGTTTCACTAGGAGTCATCAGCATCAGCCGAGAGCCGCATTTCTCAATAGATGGCAGGACAGGACCATCCCACCAAGATCTTACTGACCAGCACTAAGTCACTTTCTCTGGACATACAATTCACCTGAACTGGAGGAGGATGTGTCACAATGACGTGGGAACCTGAATTGTGGTGGGGAGGCTGGGGTCATGCTTGCAGGAAGTGGATATTGTGGTGGGCAACAACACAGTAGCAGACAGGCCAAGCTGTCAAGTGACAACCAGAAATGGGGTCACTATAGGCACACAAATTGTCCCTGGCTCTGCAGAGTGGCTCTGTCTGAACCGATAGTGGATCTGAGGGGAGAAGGTGTAGGAGCAGGAGGAAGACCAGTCTGTCTGCACCCCAGAAGCGCCCACCACCTGATGGCATGAACCAACTCTTTATTCTGATTCAGGCTGTATTTTTACTTCCATTTTAAAGGTAAAATTTTTTTTTTTAAAGATTTTTATTTTTTTCGTTTTTCTCCCCAAAGCCCCCCAGTACATAGTTGTATATTCTTCGTTGTGGGTCCTTCTAGTTGTGGCATGTGGGATGCTGCCTCAGCGTGGTTTGATGAGCAGCGCCATGTCTGCGCCCAGGGTTCGAACCAACGAAACACTGGGCCGCCTGCAGCGGAGCGCGCGAACTTAACCACACGGCCACGGGGCCAGCCCCCTAAAGGTAAAATTTTTTAAGCAATTAATTTATATAACCAACATCCAAAGATCATTAAGGAAATATGTCCTTCATATATTAGGAAGAATGCTGTCAGAGAAGTTTGGACTAAAGCCTTTGTCTGAGTCACGAATGCAGAATTCAATGCTGTTAGCATTGATATACACAACAACAATAAATTAGCATAAAAATACACACCTTACACATTTCCTTATTTACATCTTTTGCCTGGAGAATTCAATGATAAAAATATTTTTTATATGTGAACATAGTTCCCTTAAATTAAATGTTGTAAATAATTAAACAAAGTTGTGATACGAATTAATAAGGAAGCTCGTAATTTTAACTTCTTTGCATTACAAGCCAGGACTGGGCTCATAATGCTGATTCTGAGGGAATGATGTGGACAGAGGGATCTGTTTTGTCCCACAGCTCCTCACAACCTCAGCTGCCCCATGGACCCCTCCACAAACAGCAAGGCAGTGCGGCCCTCCTGGTGACCCAGGGAATCACCCTTTTTTTCTTCTTCCACTTGGTCCATTTCACAGCGGCAACAGCAGGGGCACCCCCCCTAGGGTCACCATCTAGAGCTTTGGTATCTATTTTTCTAATGGGAGCTCAACTTCTCTGGTAAAATATTTAATTACAGAGCCTATTCATTTGGTTTCTGGCCCTTCTATCTACCAAAGGCCATGCCTACTGCCCAGAATAAGTTATTTGTGGAAGGTCGCAGACAAAACACTTGAAAGAGCTCATGGCTCTGTGTTTTATAGTTTAGGTTGAAATTACTTATGATCTCCAGATTTGAGTAGACTCTAGTATTAACTCACACTTTGGGCTTATTCATTATTTGGCCAGATATCATACACTCTTAGGTCTTGGCAAGAGGGGCCCCTCACCTTGGGCTCACTCTTTAGAGAGCCCTACGCTTGCTCTCTTCTGGTCACTCCTCCCCACTGGGCAAGGAATCTGCAGGCCACGTGGATTTATTCCCGTAGAGACATGTTACCCTTTTAGGCCACACTCCAGGTACCCAGACCCCAGAATTCCTTGCCAGAGGCCCTGCATTCAGGACTGGTGTGGGCCTCTTCTCCTGATATATCCTTCTGAGGGTGGACTGTGCCATTGGCATGGCACCATGGGTCCAAGTGGTGGCCAAAACGGGGTGGTGATATGGCCAGAGCTTGAACATATGGGTTGGGATCCCCATCATGCATGTGTGAGGCCCTTCACGACGCAGGCCAGGCCTAGGGGTGGGAAAGAAGGACGTTGGTTCAGGCCAGGCCTGCTCTCCTTGAACCATCACATTCTGCTGCGGAGCTCTGAGGCGCCAGAATATTCTAAATTCAAACCGTTTTTATAGGTCATTATAAACATCTATCTGTCAAGGTAGGAAACTAGCTTGTTAGCTTCAGCCATAGTTTTTAAATATTTAGTCACATGATATGCGGGTGTCCATTTTTACTCTTACCCCAGGTCCCACAAATATGGGACTAGGTCTGCTCTTGGAATAGGTTTGATTTTGAGTTGGTTTAAAATCTTAATATGAAGAACGTGGTAACGGATGGTTGCAGTGTGGCTAGTGGGTAGGCCGTTTTCCGCCGGTCAAGTGCAGCATTGCTACAACTATGTCCCATGTCCTGGCCCTGCTCCCTGGCCTGACAGGAGAAATTGTGTATGTGCGTGTGTGTGTGTGTTTAACATCCACTGAGAACCAGAAAAACACGACTTGGCTGTTTTCAAATAATTCCGTCCTCACACTGCTGCTCTGGTCTAGATTGCTGCCATTTCCCTGACAAGCAACTCTTCCCAGTTGACTTCTTTGAGCTGCTTGGAGTTAAGGGCCAGGCACTTTGAAGGCCTCTTCCAGGCGAAAAAGAATGAACTAGAAAAGGAATTGGGCCAGGCTTCCTTGATTGAACACCACTTCACTTCAGCAAATCCCTAGGCTTTTCTAACTGTTTTGTCAGCTGTAAAATGAGCAGACAAATTCAGCCCTACCTCGGACGGCAACCAGTGGCAGGTTTAATTAATGATGATTGTGACGGGTTTTGTAATGTAAAGTCTATATAAATGAAAAGGAGCATTAGAGCTATTTTATCCAAAGTCTGGAGTGCACTCTGCTTTCCACTCTCACCGTTTAAGCCTCTAAGTCCTGATCACAAATTACTGCAGGCTTCAAGGGTACAGAAAAGCACAGTTGGGCTCGCATTACCTGAACAGAAAGCAGGGTTTGGTAATGGGAGTGGGGCGAAGAGCAACTAATCAGTGCATGTTTCAGATTTCTGGATGGCAGGCAGCACCAAGAGCCACTGGGTCCAGCTGGTGGCAGATAATGGGCTGGTTTCTGTAATCAAAGGACAAAGAACAGGTGTGCCCATTTATTTCTGGAACTGTTCTGGAAAGATCCTTGAGATCTTAAGTGTCACAGTGAGGGGAGAGTTCTTTCCAAAGATCTCCCCTGCACTTCTTCCTATGGTCTCTGCCTCAGTTTGCTGGCTGACAGCTCACGTTAGAGGTACTTTTTTCAGGGAAGTGTTTACAGAGAACATGCAACAAGGATCAAGTCTGTCTAGGATCCATTCCTTCCTTTAAAGTCTTGTGTCTTGTTCATAGGGGTCACATCCCATAGTTCGCTTAAAGACGTGGCTACATGATTTACCAGAAGTCATACTGAGCCTACTGAGAATCACACCTGGGAGTTGTTGATTGCTTTGGCTAACGTGGGATTTGGGTCTTTCTCACACAATTTATCTAACGACATTCATATGCAGCAAATCATAACTTTTATATACTTAATAGACCTGATCACTCCTTCTCTTAATCTCCTGGAGCCTCTGTGTTTCAAGGATGGTGTATTGTATATTATTACTATGCTTGCACAGCCTTTTCCTTAATATTATATGATCTTGAGCTCCTTGAAAACTCCAAGCGAGTCTTAATCATTTTTACATTGCCCCGGACATCGGTAACTTCCTTTTAGGAGACACAAAAAAATACTTGTTCAAATGCATTGAAAAATGAAAAGACCTAATGAGTGATGAAAAATGATAGAAAGGTCTAATGTCCATTAGGGAGCTTCATTTTCAAACATCTTTTTAAAATCTCTTATTAGAAGATCCAAGTATATCATACTGGTTAAGATCAAAGGTCTTCAGCTTTATCCAGACTTAGATTTATATCTTGGTTCTGCAAGTTACCATTCATGAGACCTTGAGAATGGTACTTAACTAGCTCTGTGCCTTTGTTTCCTCATCTGTAAAACGGGGATAATAATACTATCTCACAGAGTTGTTGTAACGATTAAATGAGATAATCCATGTAAAGTGCTTAGCACAGTGCCTGGCACGAAATAAGTGCTCAGATAATATCATCATCATCACCAGAGATCGTAGGGAAAGGAGTCTTGGCTGTTCTCACAGCCTAGAAGTATAGCCTTCAGATTTAACAACCTGCCCCATAGTTCCCTTAATGCCACCATATAAATCTGAAGCAGAAACCCATTTAGGTCAGAACCACCAGATTTTCTGCTTCTAGCCCCTGATTTCAGATTTTATTCTTTGGATACTTAAAGAAGTATGAATAAGACAGTTCTCTTTCAGACATAATATGAGGTCTATTTACAAAGGCACTTTGCAAATTAATTACTGGTGCATATGCATAAGTAATTTTGTTGGTTGTAAGATATATTGTTAGGCCATGTGGATCCTTATAAATGGGCTCCGTTCCAATGTACTTGATATGTCTTTAATTTAAACTGGTTTCTCCCTTCAACATGTGGTCCCTAGATTTGATTTTTCTATGTGAAAAAATGTTTTTGTTGCAACATTCATCACTAGTCTGCTGAAGTTCATGAAGAAGGTATTCTCAGTTAACAAACTTTGTCCAGTTAATGTTCAGTGTTTCAGGGAGAAGGCAGAGCACAGGGAGGCAGAGGAGAGGAGGACTTGGCCCACAGGCTGCCTTGCCCAAGACAGTAATGACAACAGTTTGTAGGGAGTAGGCACCTATGAGATCTCTGTTCAGACTACGCCTCCTTTCCTAAGAGCTTCCCCATCCCCGTCCACAGGGTGGGCCCCAGGAGTCACTATCACCCCAAGTGCCCACAGCTGATTGGAGTAGACACTCCTGACCCAAGCTGAGACAACCAGATTCTCTCTCCAGGGCATCTGGAATTGGTGACACAGGCCTTCTGGTCAGTCACTATTGGCTCTGGAACAAGGACAGCATATAACAGGGAACGGGCAGGACCATCTTCACAATGTGCTCTGGGAGGCAGAAAAAACTGGGATGTAGGGAAAGCAGAGTGAAACAGTGTCAGGGAGAAGTAGAGATGAGAAACCAGGTCGCTCCTGAGAGTAAAAGGGAGGTGGCAAAAGAATAGCTGTCTCCATTCCCAGTGGCCTCTCAGGCTTTGTTCTGACCCTCATGAGGCCCAGTTGTCCTTCCTGCCATGGCCTGTGTCCAGCACACTCTCCATTTTAGCTCAGGGAAGCATGAGATGTATCTGTTACGTGAAACCCAAGGAGCCTTGGCTAAGTGAGTGGGTTGGCACAGAGAGAGAGGCTAAGCCAGGGATTCTGGTTGCGCAGGCAGGGTTTGCCTGGTGATGTGCTCCCTGGGTGGTCCCATCACTCTGGCCTGCCAAAAGTCAGACATGCACACAAGTAATTTTTGCTGATGATAAAATTGAGTGGAACAGACTCCAAGTTCTTCCTGAAACAACCTTCTCTCTTAGTCACTTCACGATACACTTTCTTGTGTAGGAGGGAAGCAGGTGGCATTAGAGATGGCACACCCAGAATTTTGCCTAACCCTGAATACTTCGACAGGGGTATGTGTACCTGTGGCTGTCATTGGTCATGCATGTTTCAGAAAACACACACACAAAACAACTGGATAGGCACTAGTCTCTTCTAATGATCTGTCAATCACCATTGCTTAGCCAACTGACATTCATCCACAGCTTTGGCCCTGCCCCAGATTCAGGGGGCAAATCCCATCTCTAGCTGAAGGCTTCAAGGAGCCCTGTTTTAGTAGTTCAGGGGACAAAGTTAAGTTATCCTGTGACTTGTCCTGCTCTGCCCTTGTTCTAGCCTCTGGGCTTCTGCCTTCGTCTTGGCATCGAGTCTCAGTTCTGAGTCCCTGTTCCAGGACCTGAGTCCTCGATTCCTCAGGTTTCAGCCCCTGCCTCCGTAACCTGACCAAGATCCTGGTCTCTTCAAAATCAGGACTCCAATTTGCTTATATCTATTTTCCCCAGGGAATGCAACTGAAATGCAGACCAAGCTGGGAGCTTGCTACCTGCCCCTTGTCCAGTCTGACCCATGCTTCCAGTCGTGTCATTCACATTGCTCTTCCCAACATCTCCCCACCACTCCATCACCCCTACTTTTACAACTGCCAATAATCATATTTGCTCCATTTATGGTACACCTACCTTCTAGACCTTTCTAACCCTGAATCTCTCTAAATCACCATACCACCTGAAACTACTCTGAGGGTCCACATGGTCCTGAAGCTCTGCCTGCCTGGCAGACCTCCTCCCACTGACTTTAACTGGCCACCAGTCACAAAGCCTAGCACGCAGACAGAGAAGCAATGTGGTGTGGTAGAATGAGCATGACATGAGCATGGGCAACCTGAGCAGGCCTGGGTTCAAGTCTCTCCTCCTCCACTTGCACAAATTTCTTAATTCCTCTAGAACTCAAAAAGATTTTGAAAGGGTTATATAATGATAACGTGTCTGGCAAAATTTAGCAGTTATCTAATAAAATGCAAAATTTAGTGTTAATAAAATACATTCATCTTTCTTTCCTGCACTTACATTTTTTAACAGATTTATTGCAATATAATTCACATATTATTCAATCCACTGATTTAAAGGGTACAATTCAATGGTTTTTAGTATATTCACCGGAGTTAGATTTCTTAAAATGCAGTCATAGCAAAAGGGATATGAGATCTAATAACACTTAAAAAGACTTAGGATTTTAGTCAGCTGTAAGTTTATATAAATCAATAGCATGATGCCATTGTATTGCCAAAAAAGTTTATGTGATATTGGTCTGTATTGATACACATATGATGATCAGAACAAGACAAGTCAATGGTTCTCTGTGATTCTGAGCTGGCAGTGTTTTCAGTCATTGGGACTGTTTTAAGAGGGACGTGGGTAAATTAAAGCATGTCCAGAGAAACATGAAACGGGTGATGAGAAATTGCAAATACTGTTTGTAAGAGCCCGTGATATTCATCCTGGAGAAGTAAAGCCCAAGAGGAGATAAAACACCATCCTCAATTAGCTCTGGGGCTGTCATTTGGAAAACGAATAACATGTATTTTCTATGTTCTCTTCCTGGGTCAGAACTTCAATAGATTAAGTTAAAAGAAAGCAGATTTTGACATGATATAAGGAACAATTAGAGCTGACTAAAATTGGAGTGGATTGTCCCTTGCTAACCTGAAATTCCACATTTAATAAATTACCTCTTTAGGACCAGCACCGTGGCCGAGTGGTTAAGTTCGCGCGCTCTGCTGCGGTGACCCCGGGTTTCGCCGGTTTGGACCCTGGGAGTGGATATGGCACCGCTCATCAAGCCATGCTGAGGCAGCGTCCCACATGCCACAACTAGAAGGACCCACAACTAAAAATATGCAGCTATGTACCAGGGGGCTTTGGGGAGAAAAAGGAAAAATAAAATCTTTAAAAATAATAATAAATAAATCAATCACCTCTTTATTCGTAAGTCAGAGAGCAACATCCTGTAGAGCTCTTCGTCTGTATGTGTTGTGCTCAGGTAGGTACAATGATCAAGTAGGTCAACTCTTCTTTATTCAAGGCCAGTCATCCAGTTTGGTTAGTCTAGTAGTCCATTCTTTCTCCCATTTTTCAGTCCTGCTCTCTGCTTTTTGATCAGAGGACAGAGAAAAGGAAGGCCCAAATCATCAATACGGATATTTTACCAGCACTTCTGATGATAATGGAAATATTCCTAAAGTAAGACTTTGGCATTACCTGATCAGGAGATTGTACTCATCTCTTCCATACTCTGTATAAAGTGACTTCATCTTAGGACTTGAAATTCGCTATAGTGGAAACATTTATGGAAATTAGCAAACACTATAGATCAGCAACACGACTCTCCCCAGCTCACTTCCTAGTGCTCCCCCGCTTTAGAGTCTATGCTACCCAGTGACTACTGGGCTGGCATGATTGATAATGTCGACAGACGTTCTACTAGATTTTTGGACTATGTGTCTCTAGAAAAAATATATTTAGAGCCAATGGTATTTAACTTTCATGTAAGGGCAGTTCAGAATTTAAGTAGTGTAATACAGTTAACTAGTTTCAGACGAGTGGAATACTTAGGGGAACATATTTGGGGAGGACTAGACTCAGTCTCAACTGCCTTCTAGGCCACATCTCTTTTTCCTTTAAGAAAACCCATAATAACCATGGTCTGTACATCTAAAGAGTCTATTATGCACATTTTCTTATGGAGTGACTGTGTAACAGACTAGAACACCATGCCCAAGACAAAGGCCTTCTGGAAATGGGAAGATAAAGCTCTCTGCTGGCCAGCGCTTGTCCTGCACTACAAGTGGCTCCTTGTGCCACCTATTGGATTTTGAAAGAACAATTGCTCAGCTTTCAATTCAAAGCTAAGACTCCAGCAAGTATTTTCTGCAGACAGAATGTATTGAGACTCTTCCTTAAGGGAGAACCATTCTAAAAACATTGCATTTTACAACTCCTTATGAGGGAAATCACCATCAGCCCGATTCCCAGTGCCAACTGATTTCTATATCATCAACAAGCTCTAGCAATTACAGTTGGCATTTATTGAACACTTGCAGTATACTATGTACTTTACAAGCATTATGTCACTTTATCTTCATATTACCTTAGGAAATAGGTATAAATATTTTCATTTTACAGTTGGGAAACAACTTAAAGAGGTTAAGTGGCTATTAGAGTTGAAAAGCTTCTGCGCTCCTAGGAAACAGGGTTTACATTGCCTACTACTTTGTATATAGCAGACATTCCATAAATAGTTGAATAAGTTTTTTAATGTGAATAAATAGAGCACCATTCTTCTTAGTACTTTGAGCCCTTTGACCCATTAGCCTTTTAATCAGCTTTTATCTAACAGGAAAACAGAATAATTTTCATTTATTTTGCCTGTACACATTTTCCAAGTGAAGAGCTCACCATAATATCTCATTAACCCTACAAGGGCTAAGAATTGTCTTCCCAATTTTAGAAACAAGTTAACTGAGGCTTAGAATTCAGAATTCAGTGATCTTTTGATCATACCAAATTGAGGAAGAGGAAAGACCAAAGGCATGTATCAAGAAGAACCTAGTACAGTTATGATTGGAAAAGAAGGGTTCTGGATAAACCAGAGGCAGAACAGTTAGTCCTCAAAGAATGACCATTGAGTCAGTTACACTGAGTATGTCACTCAGTGGACACATTCCTGCACTTATGCACAGTAGTAGGCATGTAAGAAGATAAGACCAACTCTTGATCTTAAGAAGCCTATGTACTTTTAGAGAAGACGTAGACACAAGGAAAGCGAAACTGAAGTACAAGAACATAAAAAGAAAAACTACACAAGATAGCAGTGGTTATCGAGCAATGATTAATGCAGGCAATAAGCACTGCAGGAGCTCAGCAAAGGGAGGGATGACATTTGCATTAATTTTTGCTGATCTCAGGCATCTTCATAAAACACCTTCACTACGAGCTGTGGGGAGACAGTGAAGTTGGAGAGAGCACCTGGCCTCTAAGTAGCTCACTTTCTTCCTTAGAGATTTAAGCAGACAGTGAGAGTTTGCAGGAAGCAATCGCCAGGGAGAGGAGGAGAATGCCTGAGACCTGATCCTCTAGGCATGCAAGACAGTACTGGGAGATGTCACCTGGATATTTCGAATATTAATTAATAATTTTTTTTTCTCTCTGTATTTTTTCCTCTCTCTAGCTTTAAGCAGGAGTAGCCTGTTGTTCTTTCTGGGATTCGCTTTTGAAAATTTTGAGCCCCCTGGAGAGGTTAGAGAGGTAGGGCTCAACCTTGCCTCCTCATGGAAGCACCTGGGGAGTTCTAAAAAATACTACTTCCTGGATCCCATCCACAAATACTTTATTTTAATTGACTGGATGCTCCTTTGGTGATTCTAATGTGCAACCAAGTTTGAGGATCATTGACTTAAAGAGTTCCTAGACACAGTATGAGATAATGGGATTTGTTGGGATGAACAAAGTATCTTGGAGAAGCAGGGGAAGACGGGCTTCCCTGCTCCAGTCTAGGGAAGTATCCTTGATTCGTTACCCTGGAGGAGTAGGAATCTGGGCTCCTGACAGCTCCACGGGGAGGAACTTATCTGCAAGAATGTTTTACTGCAGTGTTATTTTAATAGTGAAAAATTGCAGGGGAGGAGTATTGAATGCCAAGATTTGACGAGTTGGGTGGTGGGTACATGGGTCTCCATTATTGTATTAGTTTTCTGTTGTTGCTGTAACCAATTACCACAAAATGAGTGCTTAAAACAACACAGATTTGTTATCTTACAGTTCTGTAGTTCAAAGTCTGACCAGGGTCTCGCTGGGTTAAAATGGACTGTGTTCCTTCTGGAGGCTCTAGGGGAGAGTCCAGGCCTTATCTTTTCCAGCTTCTGGAGGTTGCCCCCATTCCTTGACTCATGGCCCCTTCTTCCATCTTCAAAGCCAGCAACATAGCATCTCTCAGGCCCTTCTTTGTCACCCCATCTCTTTCTCTGATTCTCTTTATCGGCCTTCCTTTTCCACTTTTAAGGACACTTGTGATTACATTGGGCCTACCCTGCCAGTCCAGGATAATTTTCCTATTTAAAATCAGCTAATTAGCAACCTTAATTATACTTGCCATGTAACTACAGGTCATGGGGATTAGGACATTGAAGGCTTTGGGGGCCATTATTCTGCCTACACAATTGTATTACTCTATATACTTATCTCACTGAGAATGTTTAATATTTATTAAATTAAAAAACCCAAGCTTAATTCCAATTTAGTGTACAGATGAAAGGATATATATTCATACGATGAATGCTGTGTGCCCATTAAAAGTCATAACATAGGAAAACATGTAGTAACATGGAGTAATGTTCATTATATGGTAAGCGTGTGGGGGGAATAAAGTCTAAAAAAGAATATGCACAAGATGATACCAATTATGTAAAACCCAAACCCAAAACAAACCTATGCAGGTGAATAAAAAATGTTTGGAAGGATATAGGTCAAAATGTTAACAACGTTTATCTCTGGATGGTAATTTTAATTTTCTTCTATTTTTCTGCATTTTCCAAAATGTGCAGAATACACGTATTATTTTTGCAAAGAGAAATAAAAGATGATTGAGAACGTCTGTCTAGGACAATTTTCTGGTCAAGCCTCTCTCCCTGATTTCTTAGCTTTCAATCACACTCGCTCACACCCATCCCTCAAGCTTGTCTTCCTGATCAAAGACATTTCATGTCTGGCTATCTGAGACACGCGCCATTTTTTTAGGCTTGAGTTGTCCCCTCTGGGAAGTAGGCATAATCCTCAGAGGACAGGAAATAGCCTGACGTGAACTAAGCAGGCAGGACAGTGCTTTTAAAAACTTTTTAGGGGCTAGCCCCGTGGTGTAGTGAAGTTCCCACACTCTGCTTGCTGGTGGTCGGATTTGGGAGTGGGATCCTGGCGTGGACCTACACACTGCTCATCAAGCTATGCTGTGGCCGTGTCCCACATACAAAATAGAGGAAGACTGGCACAGATGTTAGCTCAGCGACAATCTTCCTCAAACAAAAAGAGGAAGATTGGCAACAGATGTTAGCTCAGGGCCAATCTTCCTCACCAAAGGAAAAAAGAAACTTTTTCAAGGCAAAGCATACCCAAGGCACAGACGCATCCCGCAAAGAATTTAATAACCGGTAACTTGGAAGCTGGATGCACAAGTGTACAAGCCTCTTTCATAATCTCGCTGGCACATGTTAAAGTTTTAATTAATAATACTGTTTTTAATACACAAAAGAACAGACAATAGCGGGCGGCACCGCCCGCAGAGCGCACCGAGGGCCGACGGGCTTGGCCGGACAGCGACCGAGCGGCCCTGTTCCGCGATGCCGCGGGCCGGGGCGGCCGCCAGCGCTCCGTCTCTGCAGCCAAAGCCCGAGGCGGTTTCCCAGCCGGGCTAGTCCAGCGCGGAGCTCTAGGACCGGCGGCCCCGCCCTGGAGACCGTCAGGTTCGCGGGGTTGGGGCTCTCGGATTGGCGCGAGCCTCAGAGCCTCTCCTTCGTCTGGGATCTGCGGAACGGCCAGAGCCGTCCCCCACCACCGAGAGCAGCGCCTAGAGCGGACCGGCCCGCCCGCCCCGCTGCTCCGCTCCTCCCAGCCTCCTCTATCCCGGAAGTTGATGCCGCGCCGCAGCTCGCGTGCGGCTCGCTAGGGTGTGTGTCGCCTTAGAGATCTGGACGGGCTGGGCTTGCGGAAGCGTCAGCATGCCTGTGAGTTGTTTACTTTCGGGCTTCGGATTTGTGCTGGGCTTCTCACTCTGTCAAGGGTCCAGCGGGGCGAGTTAGGCCAGCACACCCCGGGGCCGGGCGGCCCCTGCCGAAAGCGGCTGGGCGGCTCGGAGCGTGCATCCCTTCGCGCGTGGCGGACTAGTCGGGACTTGCCCGGGCAGCGCGGCGTGGCGGCCCTGCCTGGGCGTGGGGCGGGGAGGATCCGGGCCGCCCAGGGCTGCGGTCTCTGGTGTCCGTGGCTGGGAGTGGACAACTGCCCGGGTAACTTAGCCGTCTTGGTTTTGGTGGGCGCCCGAGAGGTTATGGTTTCGGAGTCGAGTTGCTCTTGTGGTTCATGGTTCTCACCCCCTCTGCCTCCTCTCAGAAGCGATTTCCTGCTTGTTTCCTTTTTAAAAACTGTCTTTGCAGTTGCCTGACATGTTAACTCCGTCCAAGACGGCCACGGCCCAGCAGCTCAGAGTTCAAGTCAGATCAGATGTTGAGCCCCGGAGGCAGAAATCGCCCCGGCGCAGGCACTTTCTGACTGCCTCGGCGACTTCTCTCAGTGGGCAGGGTCGGGGTCACGTTCTTACTTAGCACCGCAGTTTTGTTTTCATTGGGGACTATTATTCAGTTGACTAAACAAGAACAGGGTTACCATATGCTTACCATATGCTTCCTGACCTTCACAGAGCCCCTTTACCGGGACTTGGAGAACGCACGCATTCTAAAAAGTATTGATGAAAGTTAACAGGCTTTAAAAAGTCACTAACATCTGAAGCGTTGCCTCTGCCGAGTATGCCTATTATTCCTATTTTTGCATGTATATTTCACTTATGGTTAAATCTGCCAGCATTGTGGTTTCATTCTAGTAGTAATAATATGCTTTTTTATTCAGTTGGCAAGAGATTTACTACATCCGTCCTTGGAAGAGGAAAAGAAAAAACATAAAAAGAAACGGCTAGTTCAAAGTCCGAATTCTTATTTTATGGATGTAAAATGTCCAGGTAATATTTTAAATTTTAGTTCCTGTCCCAAGGAAAATTTCTATAGGGATTGCTAGTGTGGTGTGTATATTTAGATACATTAGGACCCTCTGTTGAGTAGAAGTGGGATTACAGAATTGGAAACGTCGTAAGGGACGTTTTCATCATAAACGTAGTCAAACGATTTTAGAAACAGTTGAAGGGGTGGTGAAGATGGGACTCCAAAGGGATATGACATTTGACTAAGTTTTTCAGCTGTTCAGATGATGAGTTTTCTTTTCACGCTGCAGTGAAAAGTGTACTGATTCTTTAAAATGTAAAGCTGTGCTGCCTAGTATGGTGGCCATTAGCCGTATGTGGCTACTGAGCACTTGAAATGTGGCTAATCAGAATGGAAATATTCTTTAAGTGTAAAATATACGCCAGATTGTGAAAATGTAGCAAAAAAAAAGTCATGTTGATATCATAATATTTTGAAAATCTTGAGTTCAATAAAATAATTTCACCTGCTGGGTTTGTGTGTTTTATTTTGTTTTTACTTTTTTTTTAACGTGGCTGCTGGACAACTTTAAGTTACATATGTGGCTTGCACAGCATCGAAGTTCTTAATTTTTTATAAGGTCTTTACTAGATATATGTTGAACAAATGCTCTATTTTCTTCTGCTTTTCACTTTTAACATTGCCCTTTTTTTTAGGTTGCTACAAGATTACTACGGTTTTCAGCCATGCTCAGACAGTGGTTCTTTGTGTAGGTTGTTCAACAGTATTGTGCCAGCCAACAGGAGGAAAGGCCAGGCTCACAGAAGGTATATCATTTAGCATTTTCTAATGCAGTGATGAGGAAAAACCAGTTTAAAAGAAATCTTTTTTTTTTTTCAAAGATTGGCACCTGGGCTAACAATTGTTGCCAATCTTTTTTTTTTTTTTTTCCCCCTGCTTTATGTCCCCAAACCCCCCCTGTACATAGTTGTATATCTTAGTTGCAGGTCCTTCTAGTTGTGGGATGTGGGACGCCGCCTCAACGTGGCCTGATGAGCGGTGCCATGTCCGCGCCCAGGATCTGAACCCTGGGCCGCCGCAGCGGAGCACGCGAACTTAACCACTTGGCCACAGAGCCGGCCCCTAAAAGAAATCTTAAATTCATGGTTACCAAAATAATTTTATCTTTCATTGTGTGCTCTTTCAGTAGAGTGCCCTATTAACTGGATAAGTTTATACTCTTCAACTTGCACAGAATTCCTTTAACTATTATTTTCCTTAGTTTGGAACACCTCATTGTGTTGTATTTAGTCACTTAGTTTGCTTAACTTGAAATATTAAACATAAACCATAATGGAACAAAAGGACTACATACAATAGGACATTTGGATTTTTGAAACCATAGGATTTTCAAATTTCTCTTGTGAATATTTTGTTTCCTGTGTATTTGGTACATATGACGTAAGACAGTTTTTATCATTGCTAGCTATGCAACAGATGACTAATGTATAAATTAAAATGCCAGAGGTTTGATTTCCATGAGCACCTATTTAATGGTTAATATAAAAATCCAATTTTACTTCGTCTTTCACTTTTACACAGTAAGAAAATATTAATTATGTATATTGTTTTCCATAGTAGTACTTATAGATCTATAATTCCATAGTGATATTTGAAATTTGCTTGTGAGTCCTTGTTCTCACTGCAAGAGTCATAAGTGGATTGGCAACAAATCCGAGATCTATTTGGTGTGACCTGGTGGGATCTAAGTATAAAGTCAGTGTATGATATTTAACTGCAGTATTGCTCTTAAAAGTGTCTTTGGAAGATTTCTGAAACCTTTATATCATGCCATGATCTTGGAATTTTGTGCTCATGTGCTGACATATGATTAACAGAGTGTATCTATACCAGAGTTCCTAGTAGATCTGAAAAGAATTCTAATCAAAATTACTTTCTTGGGAAAATAATTCAGAATAGTTCCTAAAAATTAAGATTGCATCTTTGACACCTTACGTTAAAATTTTAACTGTTGTGGGGCCAGCCCAGAAGCCGAGTGGTTGGGTTCGAGCACTCTGCTTCGGTGGCCCAGGATTTCGCTGGTTTGGATCCTGGGCACAGACATGGCACCGCTTGTCAAGCCATGCTGAGGCGGTGTCCCACATGCCACAGCTGGAGGCACCCACAACTAAAAAAAAATATATATGTATACAACTATGTACCGGGGGACTTTGGGGAGAAAAAGGAAAAATAAAATCTAAAATTTAACTGTTGAATTCAGGCTTGTGGTCTTAAACTCCATTATAGCATGTGAGAAATAGGAGTGACAGTTATAGTCACATCAGAATAATTGAAATATAGAAGATTTATTATAGCAAATTTCTGATATTAAAGGCTAACCTGTATATAAACATTAATGTAATATTCCCAAAACTTATTTTATACTTAAAAAGTACTTGTTGTCGTTGAAACTATGGCAAAGATAGACTAGGCCAGTGTTTAATACGCTCTTGTGATTCTTTTGCAGGGTGCTCATTTAGAAGAAAGCAGCACTAATGATCCACACAGCTTCTTGAATTTGTGTTACATCGCAGAAAGCCTTATCAGTTCAGTAATTCTAGTTAATCTACCAAGATAATGTAATTATGTTTAATTTTGTAAGGTGTACAACAGTGATCTCCTATTTGGGTGTCAGTTTTTCAATAAAGTTTTGATTATGGGCAAATTTTCCCTTTTTTTTTTAAGTATGTGTGAATATGCTATACATTTATATATACTGTGAATGTGAATTTGGTTTAAACATTTTAAATAGTGTATTTTGATTAGTTTGTGTCTCATTTCAAGAATAGAAACCCTAAATATTTGATTTTTAGTCGTTTTCAAAATTGTTATGAATGAGCTAAATAATTACAAATGCAAAGAAGTCCATTATTTGTTAATTCAAAATACAGTTTTGCCTTTGTAACTATGGAAACACATATTTATAGAAATACATATTTAATGCAGTAGAAATCACAGTGTAATGCCTTGGATTCATGTGGCCCTAACATACTGCATAATTTATTACAATAACTGCAGCTGGGGTTGAGTTATAGGAAGCTCCTTTTGGAGTAGAAAATTTGAGAGGAGGAATCAGGAGTAGCATGATTTACTCCAGGATATCCTGGCTGGTGATAGTAGATGGTGTTGAATTCTCTGGTCCAGACAGGTAAGCACTCCTGACTACAGATGTGTGTTGAGTGGCCTTGGTGTCTCATTGTCATTTTTATAGCTTATGAAGTGACCCTGGGGAACTAGGAACTAGACTGTATCTTTGCCTCTCTAGCCACTATCCTGCTGCTCTCTCGAGGGGGAAGATAACCTCTTCTATTTTACTCGTTAACTTTAAGGCAAGTACTTAAGACAGGCATTTCCTATTAAGAGGTGTTTCTACATATACACCCCCGATGGGAGAGACTGATTCTTTAACATGTTGACTCATATATCACAGGAATGTTGCAGGAAAACTAAAGAACTCTGGAAAGTTTGGGGTGTATTTAATATATGGAGAAGTAAATAACAGATGTTCCCGAACTTTCTTGGTTTATGGCATCTTTAGAGTTTCAGTAATTTTTTCATGGAGTCCCTTGGCCAAAGGAAATACCTAACAGTTAGATTTATTTATTTTTTTGAGGAAGATTAGCCCTGAGCTAACTACTGCTAATCCTTCTCTTTTTGCTGAGGAAGACTGCCCCTGAGCTAACATCCATGCCCATCTTCCTCTACTTTATATGTGGGATACCTACCACAGCATGGCTTTTGCCAAGCGGTGCCGTGTCCGCACCTGGGATCTGAACTGGCGAACCCCGGGCCGCCGAAAAGCAGAATGTGCGAACTTAACGGCTGAGCCACTGGGCCGGCCCCGTACATTTATTTATTTTTAAAGATTTTATTTTTCCTTTTTCTCCCCAAAGCCCCCTGGTACATGGTTGTGTATTTTTAGTTGTGGGTCCTTCTAGTTATGGCATGTGGGATACCGCACGGCTTGATGAGCGGTGCTATGTCCACGCCCATGGCGAAACCCTGGGCTACCCAAGCGGAGCTCTTGAACTTAACCACTAGGCCATGGGGCTGACCCCAGTTAGATGTATTTAGTTAGGTTCTAATAACTTTAATAGCTGTTGGAGAAAAACCATAGGGGCTGGCCCTGTGGCCAAGTGGTTAGTTTGCGCACTCTGCATCAGTGGCCCAGGGTTTCACCGGTTTGACTCCTGGGTGCAGACCTCGCCCCGCTCATCAGGCCATGCTGAGGCGGCGTCCCACGTACCACAACTAGGAAGACCCACAACTAAAATATATAAAACTGTACTGGGCGGCATTGGGGAGAAGTAAAAATAAAATCTTAAAAAAACCCCAGTAAATTAAAACAAAAGTGATAATTTTTTATCTTAAATGATCACAATTATTAATGGAATCATGTGCCTTTTGGGCACTGCACAGTTTCTCAAAATTGGGATCAGATTGGACACTGCCATCCTCATTTCTGCCACATTGATGTTTGCATAGTACTTGCTTTTTATTACAGCAATGCCCCCAAACCCAGCTTCACAAAGATATGACATCATAGAAAGGAATGTGGTGCCATCTAAGGTAACAATACCTGGAACTATAAGTTTGCATGGTATCCAAAAGATGCTGAGTATCACTGTTTTTCTCATGGTGCCCCAAGGTGCCTCAATTTGCACAATTTAGGAACTCTGGCTCCGAGTAGAGCCAGTGGGGATGACGGGCTAGTGATATGGAAAGGAGCAAATCCTGTGATGAGTAATCTAGAGGGCAAATCCCTGACAATTTCCTTGAAGGAAGTATTGTACTTTAAAGAACGTATCTAAGGGTTACGTTATAGAGACGCTTGGCGCTGGGAACTGAATGGTGTAGTAAGCAGTATTACTGGGTTTCAAAAATGCTCAATGGAACACTAGGACTGTTCTAATCTTCAAGGTCTGCTATATACATTATTACTGACTGCTTTTCTTTAATACTATTATGTATATTGACTTCATTTTTTTATGTAAATATTTTTTAAAGGAAACTATATTTCTTCCACAAATAGAAAAACCAGTTACATAAAGATAAAATAAAATGAAATTCTTGGCTTCCGACCTGATCAGATGACAAATGTTTTCTTGACTGGTTGCCCCTCTAAGTCATCTGATAAAGTTCTAATTTTTTTTGAGATATGTAAATACCATAAAATTCAACCTTTTACAATGTAGAATTCAATGGTTTTTAGTGTATTCATAAGGTTTTGCAACCATCACCACTGTCTAATCCTAGACCATTTTCATAATCCCAAATCACTCCCGGTTCCTTCCACCTTCCAGCTCCTGGCACCATCAATAGAATTTCTATCTCCATGGATTTGCCTATTCTGGACAGTTTACATAAATGGGATTATATAATATGTGGCCTTTTGTGTCTGGCTTCTTTCAGTTAGCATAATGTTTATGATGGCCATCCATGCTGTAGCATGTATCAGTACTTTTTTCTAACTGAATAATATTCTGTTGTAAGGATATACATTTTGTTTATCCATTCCTCAGTTGATGGACAGTTGGGTTGGTTTCACTTTTTGGCTACTACAGATAATGCTGCTATGAACATTCATGTACAAGGTTTTATGTAGACATTTTAAAGATTTTATTTTTCCTGTTTCTCCCCAAAGCCCCCTGGTACATAGTTGTGTATTTTTAGTTGTGGGTCCTTCTAGTTGTGGCATGTGGGAAGCCGCCTCAGCATGGCTTGAGGAGCGGTGCCATCCATGTCCGTGCCCAGGATCTGAACCATTGAAACCCAGGGCCGCCAAAGCGGAGTGCACGAACTTAACCACTCGGCCATGGGGTCGGCCCCTGTGTAGACATTTTAAATTCTCTTGGGTATATACCTAAGCATGGAATTGCTGGGTCATATAGCAATTCTGTGTTTAGCTCTTTGAGGAATTGCCTGTTTTCTGAAGAGGCTGCACCATATTACATTCCTACTAGCAATGCACAAGGGTTCCAATTTCTCCACATCCTCGACAACACTTGTTATTGTCTCTTTTTGATTATAGCCATCTTAGTGTGTGACGAATTGTTTCATTATGGTTTTGATTCACATTTCCCTGATGACTAATGACATTGACCATCTTTTCATGTGCTTATTGGACATTTGTATATCTTCTTTGGAGAACTGTCTATTCAGATCCTTTGCCCATTTTTAATTGGGTTGTCTTTTTATTGTGTGTTGTAAGAGTTCTTATATATTCTAGATATAAATCTCTTATGTATACGATTTGCAAATATTTTCTCCCATTCTGTGTGTGGCTTTTTATCTTTTGTCCTTAGAAACACCAACATTTTGAATTTTTATGAAGTCTAATTTATCGATTTTTTTGGTCATTTCTTATGCTTTTGGCGTCATGTCTAAGAAATCATTGCTTAATCCAAGGTCACAGAGATTCATGCCTGTTTTCTTCTAAGAGGTTTATAATTTTAGTTCTTACATTTAGGTTTGATCCATTTTGAATTAATTTTTGCATATGGTGTGAGGCAGTGGTCCAACTTCATTCTCTAATTCTTTTTAATGGCAGCATAATAGTTTTTGGTATGAAAGTACCATAATTTATTCAGCATTATCCTATTGAAGGGCACTTTGTTTCTAGTTTTTTCCACTATAATCAAAGCCACTATAAATACATTTAAATATGTCCTTAATAATGGTGCTTTTATTTCTGTGGGTTAGAGTTCCAGGAGTGGATTGCTGGATGAAAAGGCAATTTTCTTTTTTTTTTGAGGAAGATTAGCCCTGAGCTAACATCTGCTGCCAATCCTCCTCTTTTTGCTGAGGAAGACTGGCCCTGAGCTAACATCCATGCCCATCTTCCTCTACTTTATACGTGGGACACCTACCACAGCATGGCTTGCCAAGTGGTGCCATGTCTGCACCTGGGATCCGAACTGGTGAACCCTGGGCCACCAAAGTGGAACGTGAGCACTTAACCGCTGTGCCACCGGGCAGGCCCTGACAAATGTATTTTCGATTTTAACAGGTGATGCCAGATTGCTTTCCACTAGCAATATATGAAAATATTCTCCCCAATCTCTATCTCTTCCATTAATGAATGGAATCTAAATTTTTTGCCATTTTGATGATTGTAAGGTTATATATCATTGTTACTCTAATTTACATATCTGATTACTGATGAGTTTGGAAATGGAAAGAAGCCAGAATAAGCTACTATCTTCCTAGAATGCCTTCTCATTTGCTTTTTCTTTTACAATAAGAAAAAATTCTCCCTATTATAAATATGGCTAAAAATAGTTGGAATATAGTTACCTGTTGCTGCTGTAACAAATTACCACAAATCTGTGCCTTAAAACAACATAAATATATTATCTTACAGTTCTGGAGGTCAGAAGTCCAAAATGGAATCCTTGGGGCTGATATCAAGGTGTCAGTGGGGCTACATGCCTTCTGGAGGCTCTAGGGAACAGTAAGTTTTCCTTCTCTTTTCCACCTTCTAGAGGCTGCCTGCATTCCTTGGTTCATGACCCCACATCACTCCGACCTCTACTTTTGTCATCATACCTCTTCTGACTCTGACTTCCCACTTTCCTCTTATAAGGACCCTTGTGATTACAGTGGGCTTATCTGGATAATCCAGGATAATCTCCCTATTTCAGGATCCTTGATTTAATTACGTCTACAAAGTCCCTTTTGCCATTTAAGGAGCATATTTTCAGGTTCTGGGGATTAGAATGTGGACATCTTTAGGGTGCCATTACTCTGCCTATCACAGAAAACAAAGTTTTAAAATTCTACCAGCCTGGTGGCGTAGTGGCTAAGTTCGCACACTCTGCCAAGGGTTCGTGGGTTCAGATCCCAAGCGTGGTGGTGGCATCCTACATAAATTAGAGGAAGATTGGCACAGATGTTAGCTCAGTGACAATCTTCCTCGAGCAAAACGAGGAAGATTGGCAACAGATGTTAGCTCAGGGCCAGTCTTCCTCACAAAAAATAATAAAATAAAACAAAATAAAATTCTACCCCAGATTTGAAAACAGATTCTGGAAAGATGTAGTTGTAATTTTCAATGGAAAAAACTTAAATCTTTGCCTGAAAGGGTTAGAGTTCACTATTGCATTTTACAAAGGAAAAACACTACTTTTATAGAATAATGACCTCACTTTATAATCTTTTAGGATTTTACAGCTACATGTTCACAACTAAAGGCATAAAGAATTATATCAAGTTAAGATATTTGCTATCGATCCAGGCTCAAATAGCCCTTGAGTTTTGTTTCTTTTTTTTTAATTGCAGTAACATTGGTTTATAGCATTATATAAATTTCAGGTGTACATTGTTATATATTTCGATTTCTGTGTAGATTACATCATGTTTACCACCCAGGGACTAATTACAACCCATCACCATACACATGTGCCTAATCACCTCTTTTGCCCTCCTCTCTCCTCCCTTCCCCTCTGATAACCACCAGTCCAACCTCTGTCTCTATGTGATTCTTTGTTATTTTTATGTTCTATTTATAAGTGAGATTATATGGTATTTGACTTTCTTCATCTGACTTATTTTGCTTAGCATAACCCTCAAGGTCCATCCATGTTGTCACAAATGGCCAGTTTTCATCCTTATTTATGGCTGAGTAGTATTCCATTGTGTATATATACCACATTTTCTTTACCCATTCACCCCTTGATGGGCAAGTAGGTTGCTTCAAAGTCTTGGCTATTGTGAATAATGCTGCAATGAACAAAGGGGTGCATGTATTTTTACACATTCATGTTTTCATGTTCTTTGGGTAAATACCCAGCAGTGGAATACCTGGATTGTATGGTAGTTCTAGTCTCAATTTTTTTTTCTTGAGGAAGATTAGCCCTGAGCTAACATCTGCTGCCAATCCTCCTCTTTTTGCAGAGGAAGACTCACCCTGAGCTCACATCTGTGCCCATCTTCCTCTACTTTATATGTAGGATGCCTGCCACAGCATGGCTTGACAAGTGGTGCGTAGGTCTGCACCCGGGATCTGAACTGGTGAACCCCAGGCTGCCAAAGTGGAACCTGTGAACTTAACCCCTGTGCCACCGGGCTGGCCCACTAGTTATCCCACCCCCCCTACTGTTTCCCAAAGTGGCTGCACCAGTTTGCACTCCCACCAGCAGTGTATGAGAGTTCCCTTTTCTCCACATCCTCTCCAACATTTATTATTTCCTGTCTTGTTAATTATAGCCATTCTGACGGGAGTGAGGTGATATCTCATGATAGTTTTGATTTGCATTTCCCTGATAGTGATGTTAAATATCCTTTCATGTGCCTATTGGCCATCTGTATATTTTCTTTGGAGAAATGTCTGTTCAGATTTTTCCCATTTTTAAGTTGGGTTGTTAGTTTTTTTGTTGTTAAGATGTATGAGTTCTTTATATATTTTGGATATTAACCCTTATCAGATATATGGTTTGCAAATATCTTCTACCAATTGTAGGGTGGTCTTTTTGTTTTGTTAATGGTTCCCTTTGCTGTGCAGAAGCCTTTTAGTTTGATGTAGTCTCATTTGTTTATTTTTTCTATTGTTTCCTTTGCCCAGTCAGACATGGTACTTGAAAATATGCAGCTAAGACTGATATTGAAGAGTGTATTGCCTATGTTTTCTTCTAGAATTTTTGTGGCTGCAGGTCTTATATTTAACCCATTTTGAGTTAATTTTTGTGTATGGTAAAAGATAATGGTCTACTTTCATTCTTTTGCATGTGGCTGTCCAGTTTTCCCAACACCATTTATTGAAGAGGCTTTCCTTTCTCCATTGTTGTTGGTTCCTTTGTGAAAAATTAGCTGTCCATAGATGTGTGATTTTATTTCTGGGCTCTCAGTTATGTTCCATTGATCTGTGTGTCTGTTTTTGTGTGATAACTATGCTGTTTTGGTTACTACAGTTTTGTAGTATATTTTGAAATCAAGGAGTGTGATACCTCCAGCTTTGTTCTTTTTTCTCAGGATTCCTTTGGCTATTGAGGGTCTTGTGTTGTTCCATATAATTTTTAGGATTCTTTGTTCTAATTCTGTGAAAAGTGTTGTTGGAACTTTGATAGGGATTGCATTGAATCTGTAGATTGCTTTGGGTAGTATGGACATTTTAACTATGTTAATTCTTCCAATCCAAGAGCACAGAATATCTTTCCATTTCTTTGTGTCTTCCTCAATTTCTTTCAGCAATGTTTTATAGTTTTCAGAGTACAGATCTTTCACCTCTTTGGTTAAGTTTATTCCTAGGTATTTTATTCTTTTTGTTGCAATTGTAAATGGGATTGTATTCTTAATTTCTCTTTCTGCTACTTTGTTGTTAGTGTATAGAAACACAACTGATTTTTGTATGTTGATTTTGTATCCTGCAACTTTACCATATTCATTTATTGTTTCTTAAAGTTTTTTAGTGGATTCTTAGGGTTTTCTATATATAAAATCATGTCATCTGAAAATAGTGACAGTTTTACTTCTTCCTTTCCAATTTAGATCCCTTTTATTTATTTTTCTTGTCTGGTTGCTCTGGCTAGGACTTCCAATACTATGTTAAATAAGAGTGGTGAAAGTGGACATCTGGTTCCTGTTCTTAGAGGGATAAATTTCAGTTTTTCTTCACTGAGAATGATATTAGCTGTGGGTTTGTCACATATGGCCTTTATTATGTTGAAGTATTTTCCTTCTGTACCCATTTTATTTAGAGTTTTTATGATAAATGGATGCTGTATCTTGTCAAATGCTTTCTCTGCATCTATCAAGATGATCATGTGATTCTTATTCTTCATTTTGTTAATGTGGTGTATCATGTTCATTGATTTGTGGCTGTTGAACCATCCCTGCACCCCTGGAATAAATCTCACTTGATCATGGTGTATGATCTTTTTAATGTGTTGTTGTATTCGATTTGCTAGTATTTTGTTGAGGATTTTTGCATTGATGATCATCAGTCATATTGGCCTGTAATTTTCTTTTTTTGTGTTGTCCTTGTCTGGTTTTGGTATCAGGGTAATGTTGGCTTCATAGAATGAGTTTGGAAGCTTCCTCTCCTCTTCAATTTTTTGGAAGAGTTTGAGAAGGATAGGTATTATGTCTTTGAATGTTTGATAGAGTTCACCAGGGAAGACATCTTGTCCTGGACTTTTGTTTTTTGGGAGGTTTTTATTACTATTTTGATCTCCTTACTGATGATTGGCCTATTCAAATTCTTTATTTCTTCTTGATTCAGTTTTGGAAGGTTGTATGATTCTAGGAATTTATCTATTTCTTCTAGATTATCCAGTTTGTTGGTGTACAGCTTTTTGTAGTATTCTTTTATAATCTTTTGTATTTCTGAGGTGTCTGTTGTAATTTCTCCTCTTTCATTTCCGATTTTATTTATTTCAGCTTTCTCTCTTTTTTTCTTGGTGAGTCTAGCTAAAGGTTTGTCAGTTTTGTTTATCTTTTCAAAGAACCAGCTCTTAGTTTCATTGATGTTTTTCTATTTTTTTATAGTCTCTATTTCATTTATTTCTACTCTGATTTTTATTATTTCATTCCTTCTATTGATTTTGGGCTTTGTTTGTTCTTCTTTTTCCAGTTCCTTTAGGTGCACTGTTAGATTTATTTGGGATTTTTCTTGTTTGTTGAGATAGTCCTGTATTGCTATAAACTTCCCTCTTAGAACCACTTTTGCTGTATGTATCCCATAAGTTTTGGCATGTTGTATTTTCATTTTGTCTCCAGGTTGATTTCTAGTCTCATACCATTGTGGTCAGAAAAGATGCTTGGTGTTATTTCAATTTTCTTAAATTTATTGAGACTTGTTTTGTGGCCTAATATGTGATCTATCCTGGAGAATGTTCCATGTGAATTTGAAAAGAATGTGTATTCTGTGGGTTTTGGATGGAATGTTTTGTATATATCTACTAAGTCCATCTAGTCTAATGTATCATTTAAGGCTCATGTTGCCTTATTGATCTTCTGTTTGGATGATCTCTCCATTAGTGTAAGTGGAGTGTTAAAGTCCACTAGTATTATTGTGTTACTGTCTATTTCCTTTTATGTCTGTTAATTGCTTTATATAATTAGGTGCTCCTATGTTGGGTGCATAGCTGTTTCCAAGTGTTATAGCCTCTTGTTGGATCATTCCCTTTATCGCTATGTAGTGCCCTTCTTTGTCTCTTGTTACAGTTTTTGTTTTAAAGTCTATTTTGTCAGATATAAGTGTTGCTACCCCAACTTTCTTTTCATTGCCATTTGCATGGAGTATCTTTTTCCATCCCTTCACTTTCAGTTTGTGAGCGCCTTTAGGTCTGAAGTGTGTCTCTTCTATGCAGCATATATATGGGTCTTGTTTTTTCATCCGATCAGCCACCCTATGTATTTTGATTAGAGCATTTAGTCTATTGACATTTAAAGTACCTATTGATAAGTATGTACTTATTGCCATTTTGTTACTTTTTTTTCTGAGTGTTTTAGTAGTTCTTCTCTGTTCCTTTCTTCTTCTCTTGCTCTCTTCCCTTGTGATTTGATGGTTTTCTTTAGTATTATGTTTGGGTTCCTTTCTCTTAATTTTTAATGTATTTATTATAGGTTTCTGGTTTGTGATTACCATCAGGTTCATATATAATAACCTACATATACAGCAATCTATATTAAGTTGATGGTCTCTTTAGTTTGACCTCTTTCTAAAAGCTCTAGTCTTTTACACCCCTCCTCCCACATTTTATGTTTTTGATATCATATCTAACCTCTTTTTTGGTGTGTGTCTGTTACCCTCTTATCATGGAAATAGATAATTTTAGTACTTTTATCTTTTGACCTTTATATTATCTTCATAGGTGGTTGATCTGCTACCTTTACTGTATATTTGCCTTTACCAGTGACTTTATTGCTTTTATTTTTTTTTGATAACTTTCTTATTCCTATTTGTGGGCCTCTCTTTCCCACTTAATTAAGTCCCTTTAGCATTTCTCGTAGGGCTGGTTTCTTGGTGATAAACTCCTTTAGTTTTTGCTTGTCTGGGGAACTCTTTCTCTCTCCTTCCATTCTGGGAATGATAAGCTTGCTAGGTAGAATATTGTTGGCTGTAGGTTTTTTCCTTTCAGCACTTTAAATATATTGTGCCACTCCCTTCTAGTCTGTAAGATTTCTGCTGAGAAGTCAGCTGATAGCCTTATGGGGTTTCCTTTGTATGTAACTTGTTGCCTTTCTCTTATGACTTTTGGGATTCTCTCTTTATCTTCAATTCTTAACATTTTAATTATAATGTGTCTTGGTGTGGGCCTCTTTGGGTTTACCTTGTTTGGTGCTCTCTGTGCTTCTTGTACCTGGATGTCTATTTCCTTCATTAAGTTAGGAAAGTTTTCAGCTATTATTTCTTCAAATAGATTCTCTGCCCCTTTGTCTCTGTCTTCTCCTTCTGGGACACCTATCATACAGATGTTAGTGTGCTTGAGGTTGTCCCAGGTGTCCCTTAGACTGTTTTGTTCTTTTTAATTCTTTTTTCTTTTATCTGTTCAGCTTGGGTGATTTCCTCTAGTCTTTCATCCAGCTGACTGATCCATTCTTCTGTATCATCTACTCTGCCATTGAGTCCTTTTAGTGAATTTTTCATTTCCAGTATTGTATTCTTCATTCCTGATTGTTTTTTTTTTTTAATATTTTCCAGTTCTTTGTTGAAATTCTCAGAGTTCATCCATTCTTCTCCCAAGATCAGAGAGCATCATTATGACTTTTTGTTTGAACTCTTTGTTAGGAAGATTGTTTATTTCTGTTTTGTTTAGTTCTTTTTCTGGGGTTTTGTCCTCTTCCCTTATTTATAACCTATTCCTTTGTCTTGAGCCTTGTTTCTAAGAGGATGCCAGGATAGCTAAGTTTATCTCTGTTCTACATATTCTGGCTCAGCTCCCCCCCTAATGTACCAGGTCTACTGTTATTTTCTTGCCTAGCGAAACCTCACCTTAGTTAAAAATCAGAATCGTACTGTCCTGTAGGCTTTAGTTAAAAGCCGACATTTTAAATTATTCTTAGGGAAGGAGTTTTAGTTTTGATTATTTAACAGGAACAGAAATCAGAGCTGCCACTGCATTCTGGACCTGGGGTTCAGCAGACATCAGCTTCAGCTCTGCTCAGTGTTTTGTGTTTGTGTTTTAAGTCCATGAATGTCTTTTTCATTTTCTCATTTTGCATTTTATATATTGTGCTATGTATTTAAAAGAAGGGGGTGTGTAAAAGGATGACCCTACTGTGCCATCTTTGTCTTGTCTTTATATTAATTTGTGTATTAAATAGAAGTTGTGTATTTTTATTTGCAGCAAGATTTACTAATTAAAATGCCAGTATATGCTTATTTTTATTTTTTTCATGTGACCTACTTTTTTTTTTTTCCTGAGGAAGATTCACCCTGAGCTAACATCCATTGCCTATCTTCCTCGTTTTTTTTGTTATGTGAACTGCAGCCACAGCATGGCCACTGACACACAAGTGGTGTAGGTCCACACCTGGAAACTGAACCTGTGATGCTGAAGTGGAGTGTGCCAAACTTAACCACTAGGCCAAGAGGGCTGGCCCTGACTTAAAAAATATTTACTAAACATAGCATGTATAAAATTGCATGTCACTAAATGTGTCTTTTATTGGATCTGTAAATTTTCAGAGATACCTTTTTTATGGGAAAGCAAGATAATGGTTAGAACAGGCTTCAGAGTCAGATATACCTGGGCTTGAAACAAGTTCTAATGGTTAATGCTTGTGTGACCTTGGGCAAAATAAGATATCAATTTCTACTTAATGGAGTTGTTATGAACATAAAATGAAATAACATGTATAAAGTGCTTAGCACAATGCGTGATGCATAGTAAGTGCTCTGTTAATAGTAATTTTTTTTAAATAAAAAGGATCCTATCCATTCAAAATCAAGTGCTATCAAGTTCTATTTTTCTCTCCCAACTTATATACCCACCTCGTTACCACATTGGAGCATATTCATGTTAACTATTGCTGCAAAGCAAGCTGCCCCCAAATTTGGTGGCTTAAAGTAATGATGATTTATTATTTCTCAAGTTTTGTAGGTTGGTCTTACCTGGGCTCATTCATGTCTGCATTCAGCTGGAGGCTCAGCTGGACTGGAAGATCCAAGATGGCTTCGGTCACATGTCCAGCAGCTGGTGCTGGCTGTCAACTGGGCTATCAGTTCTTCTCTGTGTGGCCTCCTATGCTCCAGTAAGCTAGTCTGGCTTCCTTACAAGGCAGTCTTGGGGCAGTGTTTACAAAATAAAACATCAGTTTAACACAAAGAAGGTAAAGCAAATGATTCATAGCCAATGATCACCTTGACAAGTTGTAAACTTCAGGAAAAAGAACAAAAACACAAGGAATTTGTGTTAAGTTCTCTTGAGTTCTTTTCCATAATATTAAGGATCAGCCACCCCAGAGATACCACTCTGGGAGATGTGGAAATTTATCAATACTGTTTCTAATAGTATTAAGTAAGAAAAGAAGTTATTGTGGCAAAAATATCTCAAACAGGAAACCTTAACCTTGAGGTCTGTGAACACCTGACATTTGTGTATTGGCTCAGTTACTGAGAATGTTCACAGCTCTTCTCAGAGCTTCAACAAGAATCCTAAAAATGGGGGCCGGCCCTGTTTTTGAGTGGTTACGTTCGCAAACAACTTGTCTTTAGTTCACAGGTCTTCAGATCAAGAAGTGTACTGTATTTTAGTTGCGGTACTTAAGGAACTACCCCTAAGAAGCCTCATCCACACCTAGATCTGATTTGGATGATAGATCTTGGGCTTTGAGCTGATGCTATAATGGGATAAAATTTCTGGAAGACTTGGGAGGAGGTAAGTGTAGTTTGCATGTGGGAGGGACATGAATCCTTGGGAGCCAGAGGTCAGACTTTGGCAGCCAGCTTCCAAGATGACCTTCCATTATCTGTACCTCCTAATAGTCACATCCTGTGTAATCCCTCCCACATTGTATCAGAGTTGATCTGTGTGATCTAGGAAATATAGCAAATGTGATAGTATGTGACTTCTGAGGCTACGTTATAAAAGACACTGACTTCTGTCTGGGTTGCCTGCTTGTGCGTGCATGTGTATGCTCTCTCTCTCTTTTGAATCACTTGCAGCATTTCCTCCAGCCCCAGAGAAGCCTTTAGATGACTACAACTTCTTGTCTGCAACCTCATTAGAGACTCTGGCACCAGACCCACCCAAGTCAAGCTATTCCTGAATTCCTGAGCCTCAGAAACTATGAGATAATAAAGGTTTGTTCTTTTAAACCATAATAGATAACTAATATACCATTTATCATAATCTTGTTTCTGCTGTCATATTAAAATAACAATATTTGGAGGTTCCTGTTGAATGAGATTTCCTCTATATTATACATTCAAAAGTACATATTTTTATCAGAATATTTTATTTCAAGAGTTAACACTTTTTTTCAAAAAGTAAAAACAATATAGTTACTTCCCTGAGTATAAAGAACTAATCCTACAATAAAAGACAATTACAAAATTAAGCCATTAGAGGTACATAATTCTCTGCATTCAATTATACTCTATTACAAATTTATTCTTAAAAATCTCACGTATTTTGGGACTTTAATGTTTCAAACAAAACAAAACAACTCATTTTGCACTTGTGATGTTAAGGTATGTCTGATCTGTCTTTATCAAATTCCAGAGCAATCTTTAAAGCAGTGCTATTGAGGCCAACAGATTGCATGTTACATATGATAGAAACAACTATTCCTCTTGGGGGAACCTTGTTATGTATAGTTTCTGCATCCAGTTCTTCAGGAAGGACCAGCAGGACACTACTGGCACCCACTGCACCTCCAGTATGCGAGGCATAATGCCGTTGCTTCCTACAAGAACCATATGTTTGCTTCTTTTCCACAACACCCCATGCCATTGCATATTTACCCTCTTTATCCCAAGACATCTCTGTGTTAGGGACTGGCGTCCAAATCATAACCATTGTTTCTGGTTTGAGATATCCAGGTAAAAGATTTTCATTTGAGTTCTTAAACAGCCCGACTTGATAACCATACAGCATTGCATTCCCAAATTTCAGAAGGTCACCCACTGTAGACAGAAATCCACCACCAGCCCATTTATAGGAGTTATCCACGTAAGGTGTGTTGACAAGTCGTCTCTTTTTATTGTAAACATAAAATCTAAAATGAAATAAGAATGGTCATTAAAAATTTAATAGTCTATTATTGACTTTACACATGAAAACAAACAGGAAAATGTGTACATGAGACAGATTGTATTGCAATGTAGTGATCATACATTCTGAGAAACTAACCATTAATTTTCAGTATGATTCAGATCCTGATGAAACACAGATAACTGGGTAATTAAAGCATAGAAAGCGGGTTGTTTTTCTGTTGACATGGCTCGCCTATGCTGAGGGTATCAAACTTTTAATACCTGCAAAAATGTATTGATTAATATTACACACGATATATTTGCCCCAGGCGTATGCAGAGACACCTGTCATTCAGTAGACATTCCCAGTCCTTGGGCTCGGTGAATCATGTGCCATGTGAGTTTTATAACGAAAAGTGCACACAGTGGGATGTTCAGGAATAAGGTTAATATATAAAGAGACTATATCTCCTGCTAAAAAAACCATAGAAAAACTATGTAGAATGATATGTAGTACCTTCTTGGTGTAGTGGCAGAAGCTGGAGTTAGCAAGCCTCAGTTTGAATCCCAACTCTCACCCTTACTAGCTATGTTTATTTTATTTGATTAACAAACACTTAGTTCTTACTATGTGCCAGGAATTGTTCTAAGAACTATATAAATAAGAACTACTGTATTCTAGTAACAATGTTAGGAGGTAGATATTATTATAATTCCTATTTTACAGATGAAGAAACTGAGGCACAGAGCGTATAAGTAACTTGTCCAAGGTCACACAGCTTGTAAGTGGCAGAGTTGGATTCAAACTGAGAGGCAGTCTGTTGCCTCTCTGTTTCTGCATCCTAATTTGTAAAATGGAGACAAAAGTATCTACTTTGCGCTTAGAAATACATGTTTAAAACACTTTGCATATTTCTGGTAGGTACTTAATAACTGGTAGCTGTTATTTACTCGTGCACTCAACAGTCATTGATGGAGCACTTACCATGTGTCAGGTACTATTTGGACGCTGGGATAAAGCGTTAAACAAAAGAGACAAAGTGCCTGACCTCATGAAGTTTCTATTCTAATATCGGGAGACTGTACCATAAATATTAGTAAATGAAATGAAATTACAAAATAATTACACAAAAAATGAAACTTGGCTCATGAGGATCCTTTCCTTTGAGAGTCATAATAAAATGGTGCTCTTAGGTTTTCAGTTTGCTGACTGTCTCACCTCTAATGATCTTCATTTTCATGCTACCTTGGGCTATTCATAAGCACTGTCAGACCTCAATCTCACCATCAATTTAAACTGTTTTATCTCTAAGGTCTCAAACTCAGAAATTTCTTCCTATGACAGTGATTTCCAATCCTTCCAACTCTCCACCTGAACCTGCTCTCTGCCCTCACTGTGACCTCCATCTATTCTCCTTGACTATGACCAATTTTCCTAGGTCTTTCAGTTCCTACTGATTTCACCTGATTTTCTGTTCCAGCCTGAATTATATCATCAGCCATTTCAGCTATTTCAGCTGTGGTCTCACTAGCACATTTGGGTTCCTCACTCTCGTGACCTTACATTACACCAATCCACCAATCCTGAATAAATCCAGGTATCCTTCCCTTGGTTCCTTATCTGCCAAGAAAGGCTGTGGAAGTTCATATAACAAAGCTGAGCTGACTGATATCAGTTCATACTTTTGCTAAGGGTCTCCACTGCTGTTAGCATTCTTTCTGGTCATTCCCTGGTATATAGTGGCTATTCCCAATCTCTTCCACTCAGTCCTCTACCCTAGCTCAGGCCCAGTCAACAGATAACTATATCCTTTGTTTTACTGAGGACATTGAAGCCATTTAGAGTCAGCTAGCAATGCCCACCTTTATCTTAAAATGTATTTACGCCATCATCCATTATTTTTTCCTTCTCTCTCGTCACTTAAGAAATTTTCCTTTTGTTTTTAAGACTAAAATTCTACTACCTGCATTTTTGACTGCTTCTTTTTTGCCTCTACAACCTTGTTCCTCCAGTTACACTTCCTAGATTACTTTATCTCCTTGAAGTCCATTCTTCATGCAGAAGCCAGAGATTGTGTCTCCCTCTTTTCCTATACATTTGAAACCCTTCGATGGTTACCACTGTAATGAGAATACAGCTCAGTTTTTTACTATGGCCTACAACACACTCAATGGTCCTCAACAGAGGCAGCACCAACTTCCTAAGGGAAATTTTTGGAGGCATTTTTTTAGTTGTCACAATTATTAGGGGGCTCTTACTGACATTCAATGGATAGAAGTCCAAAGGTCCTAAATGTCCTGTGATGTATGGAAAAGTCACACCACAATGGGTACATTCTCCCATATCCTGTAACACCTTCAACTATCCCACCAGATATTCATATAAGTAAAAAATCTGTTTACAACTAGCTGACCCTAGAACCTCTCCATTTCACATATAAACACAATGTACTTTTTGCACATTTTCACTCTGCAATGAATTTTTCTTGAATGTAACCATTGTGAAAATTGAAGAAAGACCACACTTTATTTTGTTCACAACTTTAGCCAGAGTTGGCCACCAAGGGCATGAGTTGAAGCACCAATACAATACACCTGTATTGGTCTGCACTTACAGTTGTCACAATTACAATGCTTTTATGTATTAAATAGTTGCATCTGACCTTTATTATGACTCCTAATGTTGTCATGAGTAAACTTTAACATTTTGAAATATCATTTATTTATTATAAATTACATCCTTTTTCTTTTTTATATTTTAGTTAGAGTATTGAGTCTAGGTTATATGATCTATGACTTTCATTTCAGGATATTAAAGGAGGTGTTATAAAATATTTATTAAATTAAGGGGCAGTGGGCCTAATGGCATTGAGACTTACTGTCCAATATGATTTAGCCCCTGCTTACCTCTTTGATTTTATCACTTACAACATTTTGCCTTGCTTCTTTCATGCCAGACTTATTTCTGTATTTGCAACAAGGCAAGCTAGCTTTCCTTATCATTCGTGTCTCAGCTCAACTGACATGGCCTTAAATGAATTTATTTTAAGTAGATCCCCTGACGTCCTCTCCCTGTCACTCTATATCTCATTGCCCAGTTTTATTTTTTAATATAATACCTGAAATTCTTAGTTTACATGTTAGTCTGTTTCTTCCTGCAGAATGCAAGTTTCATAAGAGCAGGAACCTTATCTACCTTGTTCATTGATGATTCCCCTACCTAGAACAGTACTTGCCATCCACTAAGTGCTCATTAAACATATTGAATACATCAAAGCATCATTTGCTTGCCAAATATTTAATGGAGACACCTTGCAAGGCACTGGAGAGAGAAGTAAAACCAAACACTGTGGCTGTTCTCTCAAGGGGCTAACAGTCTTGCTGGATAGTTCTTAAATGTCAAAGAACCAGATGAATCGCCTGAGGATTTTGTTACAATGCAGAGTCTGCTTCAGTAGGTCTGGGGAGGGCCTGAAATTCTGCCATTCTAACAAGTTCCCCGGTGATGCCAATCCTGCTGGTCCCTGGACCTCACTTTGAGTAACAGGTTGGGGGATGACTAGCAAGACAGAGGTGAGGAATCAAGAGCAAGCCTTGATGAAATAGCTGCCCACAGAGGCCAGCCTGGGAAGCAAAGTAGTTCAGTTTGGCTGAAGCAGAGAGCCT
This sequence comes from Equus quagga, assembly GCF_021613505.1. NCBI lineage: Eukaryota > Metazoa > Chordata > Mammalia > Perissodactyla > Equidae > Equus > Equus quagga. The sequence continues at coordinate 57,049,543 of NC_060268.1, read as the reverse complement.
AAGGGGACAAGTGGCAAGAGATGATGCTGGAGGAATAGACATGGGATGTGGGGTAGGTCACAAAGGACTTTCTGTGCCATGCTAGGAACTTTGACTTCTTCACCTTAGTTCACAAAATGCTCTAGTTTCCTATATCCTAAGGAAAAAACCCCTATTATCTTTTTATCCTTGTTACAGCTTCCAGCTACCAGTCCTTTCTCTCTCCTCATTTACTGCCAAACTACATAAAATAGTCCATGCACTGTTTCCATGCACTCACCCTCTCCATCCATTCAGTTCCTTAAAATCTGGTTTCTGTTCCTCTATCAGTGCAAAACAGCTGTCTTGCCGGTTCTGAAAGATTTTCTAATTCACTTTTTACAGTCCTCATCCTATTTGCCCCTGTCCCCTGCCCATAGAGAGTCAATTTTGAAAACCCCAATTTTATTTAGGACAAGAACGTATTCAGCTAAAAACTAATTTTCCTGTATCCCTTACAGCTAAGTGTGGCCTGTGGCTAAAATTCTGGCCAAAGAAATGTAACTAGTATTTTGGGGTGGGATTCTGGGGAAATGTCTTAAATAGGTGACAGACACTAGGAGGCACTATTTTAAAAACACACATATACATAGAGAGCAGTGATAAAGATGATAAATATTTACTCTTGGTATACGATAACTCTAAAAAGCCTTGGTCAGGACAGTATAAACATATTTAATTTATGATTACGATCAAGGAGTTGGAAACTTTGGCTGGAAATTTTATTTGCTGCAAAATGATGCCATAAAACAAATGAATAGAAATATATGCATTTGCTAAGTTTTACTTCAAGGTTTTTAAATTTTTGTTCCTATCTTTGAAAAGATTCCTTTTACTCCCTGAACTCCCTCAAAAGCTGATGCCTTTAAGCTCTTTTAAAATGATTATTACAAAAAAAAGAATCAGAGTTCTAGAGGCCCAAATAGATATTGTATCAAGTAAAATAAAAACAAAGCAAATGGACAGAACATTTTCCTAGGTGACAATATTTCCTTCTTTTCATGCCCTAATTTATTACAGCAGCCCATCAAAGCTAACTAAAATGAATCAAGTACCCCTGTAGCACCATTGGGGACCACCAAAATCTAAAGAAAAAGCCCAGAGCTGACAGGAACCTTGAACAGCAGAAATGGAAGTCCACGGCCTTTTTTCAAAAAATGGGAGATACAATGAAATTAATTCATCATCATATGCCATATTTTGATTTTTGTGCAACTTGTAAATTAATTGCTCATTAAGAAACAGCAAATGATAAGTGGCTTGTAGTGTGTACATTCATAGAGCCTTAATTTTCAGTTTAGAAAAGAGGCTCAATGATTATACATAATGTCTTCTCTCCCTCATATATAAATCTAGGCATTCATTTTCAAATGCCTAGATCAAAATCAAAATAAGGTCATGCATATATGCCATCTTTACTAGAGAATCTTTTTTAGATTCAATTGACAACCTCTTGTATTTGTCAATATCTCTTATGCTTTCCAGTAGAATATAATTGTTGGATCTAAAATTAATAAACATCAGAGTATGAAGTGGTCAAGAACTATAGGCCATTTAAAAAATTAAAATTCATTGCTTGCTGCTAACCTAATTTCTTTTGGATCCAAAAAAATCTCTTTCGGGCTGATTTGCAACGCACATTAAACCTTTTAAATAAGCTGGGAATTTAAAAATGGTAATTTAATTAAATACAACATAAGATTGAACAAAACTAGTGTGGGGATAGGAAGATAAAGCTAAAAAAATTCCATCATTTCATCTATTTCAAGTACCATTAAGCCATTTAAAGTATGTACTAATGGAAATACGCAAGCTAAAAGTAACAGTTGATCTGTTAAATGTGTTAGCTTTCTAACAAATCAAATAATAGTAAGAGTAAAATGGAAAGAAAACACCATAACCATAAAACTCATATTAGTCATTAGCCTCAAGATTCTCTCCCAACGTCCCTTTTACAAATTACTAATAAAAGTTATGATAAAGTTTTAGTTTGATACATTTCAATGAAATGACTTTCAAATTTCTACAGTGGAGAAATCTGGCGGGTACCATTTCAACAAAGTGATTAAAATTATCATCACCAATAATGGGACAAACTGACATCATGTGACTTCTGAGAGACATGACAACTAAATGTAATGTGTGATCCTGGACTGGATCCTGGACCAGAAATAAATTTTGTTCTTTTCTTTTGCTATAAAGGACATATTGGGATAATTGGCAAAATTTGAATAAGGTCTGTAGATTTGATAAAAGCATTGTGTCAATGTTAATTTCTTGAATGTCCTTGTTTTTAGAAAATATATGTTTAAGTATTTACAGGTAAAGGGATACCATGTCTGCAAGTTATTTCCAAATGGTTCAGAGAATGGTTCAAATGTAGACAGATAAAGCAGGTGTGGTAAAATGATAACATTTGGGGAATCTGGGTGAAAGGTATACAAGAATTTTTTGTACTATTCTTGCAATTTTTCTATAAGTATGAAATCATTTCAAAATAAAGTTAAAACAAAAAATAATAAAAGGTAAACAAGCAAACAAAGCATTAGCTAAAACATACAAGAAAGAGATGACTGAAGAGCAAATCATAGATAGTCATGATGGGTGCAATTTTTGGTTTAATTATTTACGTGCTTAAATTATTATTGCTGTCTTTTATCCAAGGATCTTTGGGGTACTCTACAAATACATTTTATTTCCTTCACTTTATAGATGGAAAAACAGACATGTAGAAAAGCTCCCAAAATGCGGCAAGTTGCTTTTGGAATGAAGAAAAGGAAAATCTAACTTTTAATTGATAACATAGTGTTAAGATGTGATATAGCTAGACACACCAGAAGGTATTCATTTACCTTGCTCTATTGTAAATCACTGGCTCATTTTCTTCCTGCACAGTTGTCAGCATATCCAAGTCATGGAATATTTTCTGCATATAGTCCAAATATTTATATCCTGAAGCTCTTTCTACTATGGCTGCCAGTAGGGTATAGCCAAAAGTTGAGTACAAAAACTGACTACCTTGAGACATCATTGCAAGGGGAAAAAAAAGAAAATGCTTCATTATTATTTAAAAACATGTAAAAGTTTCCCAATGAAAATTGCCATACCTTAAAACTGGAATATTTTACTTCAGCTTTTAGAAAAACATCATGGATGATATATTAAATTTAGTCAATTTTGCAATGGCCTTACTTATCCCATGTCTCTAACATAAGAATAAAATGATGACAATATACTTAAAATTTCATATGAATCTATTCCTTTCTATGATAATGAAATAAGCAAATAAATCCTACCTCAAAACAAAACAAAAATCCGTCAAAGTAGCAACAAAACAGGAAGAGAAAGAAAAGCAAATACGGTTTCTTGAGTCAACTGTCTTGTTCTTAATATACTACTACCCATTGTTTAAGGCATAATTAGTTGAACATGCTATTTTAATAAAATATATGTAGGTATAAGAACCTTGTTTCAAATACATATTAAAATACAAATACATATTCAAATATATATATTTTTTCAAATATATACCTTTGAATCATTTTGGATTCTGGAAATGTAGATTGTATGATCTGTATTAAAAATGGATAGGAACCTTATTTTTTAAGACAAAATCCATAATTATATTCTTTGCCCTTATAAAACTATACCTATATAATATATATTCACAGTAAAAACAACTTTAAAAATGAAAATGGAATAAAAGTAAATAAATCTATGGTAAATTTAAAGATATTAAGTGATTTCAGTAGGCATCGCACCAAAAAGTATACAAAAACAAAGAATTATTTTTACAGATCAGCTTTTTGGGAAATAAAATTAAGTTGATGAACACTAATTTAAGGAATAAAGTACAAAATAAGTTGAGCAATTTAAATTCTAACTAAATACTAAAATGTTAGCAATACTTTATTCTGTCCACTTTGTCCAGATTTTATTTGGAGAACTATCATTCCAACATTTCTCCATAATTTTTCCACAAACATCTTGATACTGAGCATCCTGATACTGAGAATGACTGGGTAGCCACTAACGAGGCTAAATCTAGACAACTGGCCACCTAGATGCTAGGCTGTGTGAGGAACCACAGACAAAAAGGCAAGCGCTGCACTGACAACAAAATCCACGCCACAATCACCCACCACATCGAATGCACTCAGAGTGGTGTCATTTTGGATTTTCTGAAAATTAATCCTTCAAATAATGATGACTTCATTAAGAGAAGGAATTAAAACTCACCAGGTTTAAAGAACAAAGGATCGTTTTTAAATAATCTGAGGGATTCAATTGAATTTTCAAACTTTTCTTTCAAATATAATTCGCCTTGTTCAAAATCATTCTTTTTCTTGCCAGGCTTTGAATTCCGGCCTTTGGCTTCATTATCCTGCTCTATCTTAGCTTTAGCAAAGTCATTCTTTTCATTACTTTTGCCTCCTTTTTCTTTTAACTCTCTCTCTTGGTCAGATTCCATCGTCCCTTTCATCATCTTCAAGGCTTTATAAGCTTTCTCTTCTTTCACCTTTTTCATGTCCTTTTCATAGTGACGGATTCCACTTAAATGGGAAATCAATAATCTTGTTGTGACAGAAACCTAATTGTAAAAACATGAAAATTCAATTACATGATTAAATTGTACAATAAAAAGTAAGTAGCCTTGGAATAATGCATCAGGAATTAATATTTTCTATGTTAAATTGCTGCTGGAAAAATATATCATATACAGATCTTTAGCCTTAAATTTCAGAAAAATACCCACTTGATTATCATCTGGATTAAGAAAACTTAATCCATTAACAATTATTAAAAACAAACCAAAGAATCCTATGAAACTGTAAACCATTTAACATGTCATTAGTAAAATGAACTGTGAGTTTTGTTACCTTTTCACCTTCATACTCTTTTTCCGGGAATTCAGGAACATAATGTTGTACTGGGACATCAAGATCCAGTTTCCCTGCTTCCCACAATTTGGCAAGGGCAACCATGGTGAGGCTTTTGCTGATACTGGCAATTCTCATAACTGTCTCTGGTTTGCATGGTACACGGTTCTCAACATCAGCATAACCTAAACCTTTGGGGAAAAAAAAGCAAAAAGTCACTATTAATTGACTTCATTGTCAAAGGAGTCTTGAAAAACTGAAATAACACTATCTTAAAACATCCTGTGTATTTATCTAAAGGAAAAGATATTCCACTCTTATAAGTGAATTAAAACTGAACATGTAAGCGATGAGTGTCTTAGCAACACTGACAACAGTAAGTCTAACAATTTAACCTTATAGCTAAACTGAATTGTACCATGTGCACAATAGTAATTTTCTGATTCAGACACTAATTTTTCTTAGCTTAACTAAACAATTTAGTTATTCTACATTTCAAATAAATTACTCTACCTTCTTCAAAGAAAACATCATTCTTCTTCAGATTATATTTATTCTCGATTTTTCAGTGAGTTTCCACTGAATTCATTAAAATAGTCACCCAATAAAAATGAATGTGAAAAGATGTCCCACAAATCCAATCTAGCTAACCATCAATTTAATTCAGTTACAAACTAGAAGAAAAACAATGTACCTCTAATTTAAAGCTCCTTCTAGAAAATTTTTTAGGTTTGGTTTCACCTTCTTGACAGGCTGAAAGTGTGGAAATCTAACTTTGAGATATAAATAACTGAGATTTGAAAAGAAAGAAAAGGTATAATGATTGTTTTTAAACTGTTAAATGTGGATTATGCTGAAAAATATCTACATAAAAACAAAGCCCTCACCCATAAAGCTAATATTTACATTCATTTTTGACTAAAATATTTCCATGAATTAGGTATCACAATTAGACTATACTTATACTTGGGAGAAGAATCATTTTTCTTTAAATTCAAAACCCTACTGCTCCGATAGTAAGGAGTAAACAAGTACTACTTTCTTTAAATGATGTCTGAAACAACATTTCCTAAAAGCACAGTTCCTCAAAACCTGGGATGACCAGTTGGACCAATTGGTGTGCAATGGAGATGTAAATCAAGTTATAAAATATGCTTTGATAAAAGTATCATAAAATGATTAGAAATCCTCCTCCCAAAGTTTCTAGCTTTTTCTTTGAAAAAGTAGCGGACATTTCTGCCTCCTGAAAGAAAGTAATAAAGTAGACCGTAAACTCATTAAGGACGAGGAATCGTGTCTCTCTCCAGTACTTAGTACAGTGCATATTACAAACAGGGGACTCAATGAATTGTTGACTGAATTAAAAAAGAAAAACACAAAGTTCTCATGCTTTATCTAGTCATCAGGGTTATCTACAAATACGCAGTTAACAGATGGTTCTATACACAACTTTCAGAATAAATCCAGTCGTTACAGAAAAGTAAAGGTAGAAACAAGCTATCTTGAGGACTCCAATTTACTCATTAGAGTCACATTTTAAATCTTGTTTATAGAAAACCTAATTCTTCATTGTTAGACACGTTTTCTCTACAATACGTGTGGCTTGAAGTAAACTGAACAGCATTTCATGGGATTCACGCCAGGCGGTAAAACATCAAGATTTCATTCACCAACTGGCACAAAACAAGCCACTAAGTAACACTTTCTGAGCCCACCTTCGGACCAGACTTCTGTTCCATCTACAGAGACTCCAACCACTATGCCCGGCGCGCCCACCTCATCCTAAGAACGAAGGAGAAACAACCGACAGTTCAAAGACAGCCCAACGCCCCCGCCCCTCCGCCACCGATTTCCTCCGGCGCCCCCAGACCCCGCCCCCTCCGCTCGGCCCCGCCCCCTCCGCTCGGCCCCGCCCCCTCGGCCCGGGCCCGCCCACCTCGCCTCCGGCCGGCCGGGCGCTACTGGTGAGGGGTGTACGCTGTCGGCACACGGAGGGGGAAGGGGCGGTCCCCTAGGCGGGCGGTGACCTCCGCCTCGACTTGGGCAACCCCCCAAGAACGTCTGACCGTGGCTGTGCGGTCAGGAAATGGGAAGTGTTTCTCAGAAGCCGACCGCGGGCATCCCACCACCCGGCTGGCGTCCGCTCGGCCCCAGGAAACGACCATCGAGGGGCCCCACTCCGAGGTGACGCCGGGGGTGGGCCGCCGGCTGCCCGGCCGCCCACGCCCCCTGTCGCCGCACCTTGATCCGGTGCAGCAGGTCGCGGCTGCTCTCGATGGCTCTGGCGAAGCGCCTGGAGTGGGGCGGCGCGGGGGTCTGCGGTGACCACGGGGCGAGGGACAGCTCCTGCGGTGGCAGCGGCTCGGTCTGAGGCGACGCCTCGGGGTCGGGGGCTGCGGGGAGCGGCGAGGGGGCCGCGCCCCTCAGCCCGCCCACCAGCTTCACCCCGAGCGCCAGTCCCAGCCCCAGCCCGAGGCCCCCGACCCAGCCGGGGCCGAGCGGCGGCAGCCCGGCGCGCTGGTGGGCCCCGCGCCGCCCGCTGCCCCACGCCCAGCCCCCGGGGGTCGTGGCCCGAGCGGTCACGGCTGACAGGAGGCGGTACATGGCGTCTCTGGCGAGCCGGCAGCCTCGCAGCTCCCGCTGGCCGGGCGGGCTGCGGAGGCGCGGGGAAGGGAGGGGACGGCCGGGGAGGGGAGGGGGCGGGGACCGCGCTCAGACTCTAGCAGTCGACGGCCGACGTCCGGAGCGCCGATCGCATCGAGCCCTTCCTCCTTTCATTGTTTTCTCCTTGCCTGTCTCTTTCTGGGTATTTTTTCATCCCCCTCCCCCGACTTTCCCTCTCTGCCTCTCATCAAATCTGCTGTCACCTCATCTGAGAAGACTTCCTAGTTCCCGTCCCCGTGGATGTTCTCGCCACACCTGGACTGCCAGTGCGCACCCCTCCTTAATAACACTTAACGCTTTGTTTCGCTGAACTAATCTGATTCCTTACCGGGCTGTGACCTGTTTGGAGAGCCAGGACTTTTGCTTTTGGATCCTCAGCTCCTGGAACAGCGCCTGGCACACAGCAGCCGCTCAACAGGCATCTTTTTTCCCCTGAGAACTCTCTTTTTTCTCTTTTGCCATCTCCACTCTTTGTCTCATTTCAACTTCTTCCATTTACCTAAGGCTCTTTTAAAATCTCTTACTTCTGGAGGTCTAGCTCTACACCACAGCAAACTTAGTAACTTATATCCAGGCCTTATATTTAAAAAAAATTCTTTTGCTGTAAAAAAGTTTTAAATTTGGCACTTAAAAATTTTAATCCAAAAGTAACTCATAAAATTACAGTTAGCTATGATTTCTGACATCTGTACATAATCAGAGATTCTCTTGAAATAAGAAATCTAACCTGTCAACGAATAAGAGGCATAGCAAGAGAAGCAAAAAGTTTATTTGGGATCTCAGGAATTCCAATTCGAGGAGCCTGACAGATTCAGGTAGAAACCCAAATAGTGTCCCACTAGGGAGTAAAAGTTAGGGGCTTTTAAAGGCAAAGGAGGAAGTTTGTATTACAAAGAATTTTAATTGGAGTTGGAGACAGAGAGCTAGACTTGGCTAAACATTGATTGACTGTTGATTTTATCTTCAGAAAGTCCACAATCCTCAGTCCTTGTGATCAGGATGTCCAGTTCTCCTGCTGACTTTTCAAACAATGGTTTGTAAAACAATTGCTGTTTTGGCCCACTCCAAAGGTTTTGCCCAGCCCAAGGTTGAAGACAGCAAGGCAGTTTCTCTGGAAGGGCTGCTCGACTCCATTTAAAATGGCTCCACTATAGTGGACAAACCTCAAATTGCTACAAAATGTAAAATGTGTGAATCCTAATTGAACAATTAGTTACACAATATTAATTAAAAAATAGATACATATATTTTTGCTGAGGAAGATTTGCCTTCAGCTAACATCTGCTGCCAATCCTCCTCTTTTTTTGCGTGAGGAAAATTAGCCATAAGCTAACATCTGTGCCAACTTCCTCTATTTTGTATGTGGGACACTGCCACAGCATGGCCGACAGTGGTATAGGTCTGCGCCTGGGAGCCGACCTGCAAACCTGGGCCGCTGAAGTGGAACACGCTGAGCTTAACCACTACACCCCAGGGCTGGCCCCAATACAATGTTAATTTTGAAGATAATTAAACATCCATTCTGATTTTACAATTTTCTATTTATACTTTGATATATATATTTCTTAAAGATTTTTGAAAGCTTGTAGGCCTTAGGTACTGGGACATTATACCCAATGTATAAAATGCTGCTGTCTTTCCTTGCAGGTGGAATAGAGAGAGAGAGAGTTCGCAGGCTTGAATTCACAAGCTGGTGTCAGGAGAAGAAGCTGTAAACATCTTGAGCTAATAATTGTTTAATTGGAGGACAAGGCAATAATGGTAACCACACCTAGTGAGGAGATACTGGGGCTAAATAATTATAAGGTGCTGAGGCTGCTCACAAAGCCACAACCCCCAAGAGATCAGGGTATCCTAGGACCCACAGGGTTTGGCACTGAAACTCACAGGTCTCTGGAGCAGCACCTGCAGTTAGGGTGGACATGTGCACTCTGTCAAGATGGTATTGGAGATTGCCATCACAGGGTCCCTACAGGTCATATCGAGGTGCGTGACAGCGAGAGAAAAAATATAAAGAGAAAAATGTGACAGACATAACCAGTGGTGGTTACAATAAGTCCTCATTTTACCATTCTTTTAAAAACTGTATATATATATTTTATGCACTCTTCTCTACCTCTCTTTGGATCAGAAATGGAACAGAAACACAGAGCCACATAGAGAGCAAAAGCTAAGCTCCTGTGGACTTCCACCAGTTTAGAAGCAGGTAGAGGCCACCCAAAGTATGGCTTCTGTGAAGGTAACAAAATAAAGGTTCTCCAAGCAAGCCCAATGCCTAGGAGGCAACCTGACCCAGCAGGTAGCAGATGTGTTGGCAGGATCTTTACTGTCACCTCGGAGGGGAGCCCAGAGTGCCAATATTTTAGCTGGCTCTGGATTGGGAGCCAGAGAAACTAGATGGAAGAAAAGTAAATCCCTAGACAGGGAGAAGAGTGGGAAGACAGAAAGAAAGAGGAGAAGGAAAGGAAGGAAAAAGAAGAAGGAAAGAGTTTTTCCGCTAAAAATAAACCTGCAAACCAAATTTCCAAAACATATGAAGGAAAATATTTCTAAGAAAGACTGGCAACAAAATCAATAATCAAAAAGTGAAATAACCTCAGACAAATGAAAGCAGTAGAACAATCTACAGGAAAAGTGAAAAAAAGGGCATTTTCTGGCTAAAAAAAAGATGAGTCGATAGAAAACTAAATATGTGTTTTTTCAAAGAATTCTCAAAGGGAGAAATGAATCACAATATTCAAGAAACAAACAAGGAATTATGAAACTAAAATAGGAATAAATGAAACAAGAACATAAGGATATGAAAAAGAGCTTATCAGAAATTCTGGAAAATAAAAAGTCCTGAGAGCTTTAAAAAGGGCATCTCTCTCCCTCTGGAGTTTGAAGCGCAAAGGCGGTGGCCTGCCTCCGAGGTCAGTTTTTGTTTTCTCTTGTTTACTTTTGCGGGCTAAACTTCTCCAGCTGCTCTAACCATTCTTCACATCTCAAGGTTCCCAGGCCCCAAACTGGCTCTGAGAACTAGACCCTCACTTCCTATCCTCTGGACAGTTAACATTTTTACCAGTTGAATCACAGCATTGGTTCATAATGAATTTGTGGTCAGCAATCAAGTCTTTTTTTTTTTTACATAAATGTTATAGTCAAATCCAGCTTCCCTTCCATATCATGTACTTGCAAAATTGATTTAACATATAGCTCTGTTAACCTTTATCTTATTGGTTTCGAGTTAGTATTTCTATGGTATTTAATCTAAATTCTGGTTTTGGCTATATCATAAACCTTTTGACTTTCATATCTTCTTCCAATAAGACAGGCAAAACTTCTGTCTCATTCAAAGTATTGAATAGGGCTGGACCTCAGATAGAACCCACTGGTACACCAGTAGGAACCTCTCTCCAGGGGGTCAGAGGTCCCGTAGCCAGTACTCTTTTGAGATGGTTGTTCATACAGCGGGGAGCCCGTCATTGCTATTCTGAGACTCGGAGGTAGTACTTTTGTTTCCTCTCCTGAATATTTTCCTTTGTACTTTTGACCTCAGGTTCTTTTAAGGCTTTTGCAGAACCCTACTTTTAATCATCCAACACATATTTATGGGTATCTGCTCTTTGCTAGACAAAGTTGTTGCTGAGGTTACAATGGTGACTCAGAACAGACATGGTCTCAGCCCTCCTGGAACTTACAGGCCGGAGGGTAAGAAAGTCATGAGTCAAATAAACACAGAAACAAATGTAAAATCCCGCTGTAGTAAGTGCTGAGAAGGAGAGATGCATAGTGCGTTGAGAGGCTATTATTGTGAGGTTTGATTTAGTCTGGGAGATCGGGAGAGGTTTTCCTAATTAAGTGAAGGTAGATCTAAGACCTTGGGCAGAAAGAGAGAGGAAGTGTTCCATGCAGAGGAATCAGCAAGTGCAGAGACTGTGGTGGGAGGGAGGAGGTTTCACTTACGGAATTAAGAGATGGCCATGGCGGCTGCCATGGAGACCTAAGGCGAGTGAGGTAAGAGATGAGGCTAGGAAGTGACTATTCGGGACCTCCTCCCCGGCTATTTCTTTGGAAGAAGGAATACTCTTCTGGAGCTGCTTCTGGACACAAGTTCTGTTCAACTATATCTCAGTATAGTATATACTGTATTATAATATGTAGTATTGTGAAATACTATTTGTTTGCTTGGGTTAACATTTCAAAATTCATTACTCATACCCTGTGCTTTGGTGTGTCGACATCAGAGGTCATAAATATACTGTTAATCAGCTTCTTGCCGCACCTTCCAACGTCAAGAATTACTAAGTACTTCCTCCTTAATGCTGCTACTTGGTCACAATTGTTCCTCACACTATGTGATTTTAAAGTTTTATTTGGGTGGTTTATTTTTTTATCCCTAAAATTTAGATGAGGGTACATTCATTTTGGATAGTAACTTGGGAGTAACTATTAACTATCAAAAAATGCTTATAACTCATGACCCACACCACCACTTTTAGGTTATATATTCTAGAGCTGCGTTTTTCAAAGTATGGCCCTTGGACCACCATCATTAGCATCACCTGAGAACTCTTTGGAAATGCCAATGCTCCAGGTCCCACCCAGCTCTACTAAGTCAGAAACTCTAAGAGTGGTGCCCTACAATCTGTGATTTTAAAAGCCCACTAGCTGATTCTGATACAGGCTAAAGTTTGAAAACTACTACTCTAAAGAAGTATCTGCACACATTGCATCAGATAACTTTTGCTGTAAAACAAGAACTATTTATTTAGCTCACAGTTTTCCAGGTTGGCAACTTGGGCTAGACTCAGCGAGGCAGTTCTTCTGATTTCCTCTGGCCTCAGTCATTGTCAGCAGTCTGCTGCTGGGTTAGTTGGGGGCTGGCTGGGGTAGGTTGCCCTCAGCTGACACAGCTCAGTTCTGTCCTGTCTGGTCTCTCTTTCTCCAACAGGGTTGCCTGTGCTTGTTCACCTGATGGCTGGACAGAGATCCAAGAGAGAGAAGGCAGAAGCATTCAAGACCTCTTGAGGCCTAAGCTTGGAACTGGCACACTGTCACGTCTGCTGCATTCTATTGGCCAAATTAAGTCCAAAGTCATCCTAGATTTAAGGGGAAGAGAAAAGGATTTTACCTGTTGATGAGAAGAGCTACAAACTCTCATTGTAAAGTGTATGGATATAGGGAGGGTGGAGAATTGTGACCCTTTTTTACAGTCTTCCACACGTGTGCATATAGAAATAATACACGACTGTTTATTGCAGCATTTTTGATAATAACAAAACATTGGAAACAACCTAAACACCCTTCACTAAGGGAATGGGCAAGTTGTGGCACATCCATACCATGGAATACTGTGTATCCATTGAAAGGAATGAGCTAGGTCTCTTTCTGGGCCGACTAGAAGAAATATAAAGCAAAACTTTTTTTTTTTTAAATAAAAAAAGACAACTGAAGAGCAGTTTGTACAGAATAATACCATTTATATATTTTTAAAACCTACACAGCATTACGTATTTTTGATGGGTACATGTATATGCTTGTAGAGGTATTTTAGAAGGTCTAGAAGCACACACACCTGACTTACAGCAGTGATTCTCTTGGGGAGTGAGGGAGGAGGCAAGAATTCAAAGTGGTGGTCGGAGAGGATTTTAGCTTCATCTGTTAGGTTATTTTTTTCAAAAAAGAATACATATGTATTCTATGAAATTAAAATTAAAAAAATAAAACATAAATTTGGTTGGAAGCCCATTTCAGGGTAAGTCTCTTGTCTGACACATTCTTCCAGGTCTTTATGAGATTCTGTCGTTCACTCAACCACATTTAGTGAAGACTGCTGTGATCTATGCACTGTACTGGGTGCTAAGGGCACTCAATCCTTTGTCAGGTTCCCACCATTTTAGTCTCTAATCAGTTTCTTACCCATATCTTCAAAGTCTTTAGCAAGAAATTCCAGGTTTTTTCTGACCGCATTATGGATTCCCATGTGTATCAGCAGAAACGGGCTGTGACTGGTGGGCTATTACTGTATCTGGATCTGGGAAGATGCATGCCTCCCAGTGAACCTTGTCAAGATTAAACGTGGCGGCTGTCACCCCTTAGCAAGGATCACATACTGTTTTAACACTGCCATTCATTTTTATCCCATCCCTATACCCTCTTGCAAAACCCCTTCCTAGCTTGTTTCCAAAGCTTTTATTGAGCAGACGACAGAGCGTCATATGACCTGTTCATTCTTGCCACAAATGATTGGATGACAGGTAAACCCCTACCCAGGGTCAGCCAAATTGGATTTTCTCTCCCAGAACTTTTTAACGGTGGTACAGGAATTTTGATCAGTCTTTCTTGAGTGCTTGGGCTGGTGGATCCTGGAGGACCAGATGGCCACCTTTTTCCTCAAGTATTGAGAAATAGAGAAAGCTGGTCTGCAGAGAAGAGAATGAGACAGATGTGCATAGATGAGAGGCCATATAATTAGTTAGTTAGACAGACGGTTAATTAAGAATCAGAGCTGCTTTAGTTTGATGGCTTAGGTTCCAGCTTTCAGCTCACCTGCCCCCCAGTACACTTCCTGTTTGGGGCATGTCTGTAAGAATTCCTTTAAACATTCCAATAATCTCCCCAATTCTTCTTTCAGTTTTTTCAAAATTAATCTGAATGGGTTTCTGTTACTTCTAATCAAATAATCCTTCACTATAGCACCATCACAAAGTATGTCTTCTATGTGAGGTGGAAACCTATGCCTTCATGCCAGAGCCTGCAAATCTATGTGAACACATTACATTCTCTTGAATACCTGGAATTACACTCTGTATGGAAAAAGTCTCATATAAGGGGATAGCTTTGATAGGTTAGAATTTATTACTCACTTTCTCTATTTTCACATTTTTCCACTTCTAAGTAATCTATGGGTCAAAAAGGAAGCCTCAAGGAAAATTTAAAGGATACATTGAATTGAATGAAAGTGAAAATACAGCATATTAAAATTTATGGAGCACAGATAAAGCAGCACTGAGAGAGAAATTTACAGCACTAAATTATATAAATTGGGAAATGGTGTACATTAGGAAAGAGTAGAGGTCTCAAATCAATAGTCTAAGCTCCTATCTAGGAAAAAACAGAGCAAAATAAACCCAAAGCAGCAGAAGAAAGGAAATAATAAAGAGCATATATCAATGAAATTTAAAACAAAAACAATAGAGAGAATCAATGAAACAAAGGGCTGGTTCTTCAAAAAGATTGATAAACTTGACACAACTTAACCAAAATATAATTTGAATAGCTTTATAACTACTAAGAGGATTGAATTTATAATTTAACACCCCTGCCCCCCAATGAAATCTCTAGGCCCGGATGGTTTTACTGGAGAATTCTAACAAACATTTAAACAAGAATTAGCACCAGTTCTCTACAATCTTTCCCAGAAAATAGAAGAGGAGGGAACACCTTCCCATAGTATAACCCTGATACCAAAATCAGACAAAGACACTACAAAAAAAGATAGAAAGTTACAGCCCAATACCTCTCATGAATATAGACTTACAGATTCTTAACAAATACTACCAAATAAAATTCAGCAGTACATAAAAAGAATTATACTCTGTGACCAAGTGAGGTTTATTCCAAGGATTGAAGCTTCGTTTAATATTTTAAAAAATCAACCAACAGAATCTACCATATTAACAAGCTAAAGAAGAAAAATCACATAATGATATCAATTGATGTAGAAAAATTATTTGATAAAAGTCAACAGCTTTTCATAATAAAAACTCTCAGGGGCCTGCCTGGTGGCACAGCAATTAAGTTCACAACTCCGCTTCGGTGACCCTGGGTTCGCCAGTTTGGATCCTGGGTGCGGACATGGCGCTGCTCAGCAGGCCATGCTGTGGCAGGCATCCCACATAGAAAGTAGAGGAAGACGGGCACAGATGTTAGCTCAGGGCCAGTCTTCCTCAGCAAAAAGAGGACAATTGGTGGCAGATGTTAGCTCAGGGCTAATCTTCCTCAAAAAAAAAAAAAAAAACAAAAAACAAACAAACCAGAAACCTCTCAGAAACATAGGAATAAAGAGGAACTTGGTCAACTTGATAAAGAGCATCTCTGTCTCTAAAAACTACAGTTAAGTTATATTTAATGGGAAAGACTGAATGCTTTCCCCTAAGATTAAGAATAAGGCAAGTATGTCCATTTTCACTACTCTTGTTCAACATAGTGCTGGAAATTCTAGCCAGTAAGATAAGGCAGAAAAGGAAATAAGAAGCACATATATTATAAGGGAAGAGGTAAAACTGTTCCTATTTATAGATAATCTGAATGTATAGGTAGAAAACCTCACAGGAATCTTTAAAGACAAACAAACAAAACCTCCTGGAACTAATAAGTGAGTTCAGCAAGGTCATAGCATATAAGAAAAGCATAAAAATACCAATTGTATTTCCATATGCCAGCAATGAACACTTGGACACCAAAATTTTAAATGCGATACCATATTTTATCACTCAAAAATATCCCACCATATTTAGGTGTAAATCTAACAAAATATGTGCAGCACTGGTATACTGAAAACTACACAACAATGATGAAAGAACTCAAAGAAGATCTAAATAAATGGAGAGACATACCATATTCATGGATTGGAAGACTCAACATAGTAAAGATGTCAATTCTCCACAAACTGATATACAGGTTTAACACAATTCCTATTAAAATCCCTGCAAGATCTTTTTATAGATATAGACAAGAACGTATTAAAATTTTTATGGAAAGACAAAGAAACCAGAATAGCTAAAACAATTTTGAAAAGAAGAATAAAGTGGGAGAAATCAGTCAACCTGATTTCAAGACGTATTATATAACACAGTGATCAAGACTGTGTAGTACTGGCAGAGGAACAGACATATAGACCAGAGGAATAGAATAGAGAATGTAGAAATAGACCTACACAAATATGTCCAACTGATTTTTGACAATGGTGCAAAAGTAATTCAATGGAGGAAAGATAACCTTTTTAACAAACTGTATTGGAACAATTCAACATTTATAAGCAAAAAAAATGAGCCTCAATCTAAGTCTCACATAAAATTTAACTCAAAATGGATCACACACTTAAATGTGAATGTAAAACTATAAAACTTTTAGAATAAAGCTTAGGAGAAAATCTTTGGGGTCTGGGGCTATTGAAAGAATTCTTAGACTTGACACCAAAAGCATGACCCATAAAAGGAAAATTAATATATTAGACTTAAAAATTAAAAACTTTTATCTGAGAAAGACTCTCATAATAGGATGAAAAGATAAGCTACAGAGTGGGAGAAAATATTTGCAAACCACATATCCAAGAAAGGACTAGCATTTAGAATATTTTAGGAGCTCTCAAAACTCAACAGAGAAAAGAACAAACAATATAATTAGAACATGGCCAGAAGACATGAAGAGACATCTCACTGAAGAGGATATACAGATGTCCAAAAAACACATGAAAAGATGTTCAAAATCATTTCCATAGGTAAATAAAAACTAAAATTACAGTGGAATATTACTACACATCTGTTGAAATGGCAAAAATAAAAAATAGTGACAACACCAAATGATGGCGAGGATGCAGAGAAGCTGGATCACTTATGCATTGCTGGAAGGAATGTAAAATGGAACAGCCATTCTGGAAAATAGTCTTGTGGTTTCCTAAAAAAACAAACCATATGACCCAGTATTTGCAATTCTGAGCATTAAGCCCAGAGAAATGAGGACTTATGTTCATACAAAAGCCTGTACGTGAATATTTATACCAGCTTTATTCATATGGTCCAGACTGAAAGCAACCCAGATGTCCTTCAGCTGGTGAATGGTTAAACAAACTGTGTTACATTCCTACCATGTAATACCTCTCAGCAAAGAAAGGAAAGAACTATTGATATACACAGCAACCTGGATGAATCTCCAGAGAATTATGGTGAGTGAGACAAGCAATTCCCAAAGATATGTAGCTGTATGATTCCATTTATATAACATTCTTGAAATGACAACCTTATAGAAATGGAGAACAGACGAGTGTTTGCCGGGTGTTAAGGAGAGGGAAATGGATGTTGCTTTAAAAGGGCAATATGAGGGATCCTTGTGATGATGGAGCTTTTCTGTATCTTGATTGCATCAATTGTCAGTATCCTGGTTGTGAAATTTTACTATAGTTTTGCAAGATTATCCATGGGGAAAACCAGATAAAGGGTACACAGGATCTCTCTGTCTTGTTTCTTAGAACTGCATGGGCATCTACAATTATCTCAAAATAAAAAGTTTATTTAAAAATAAAAGATGCAGTATGAACCAGGATGAATACTCTGAAGCTCAAGCTCTGTTTAGCCACATGAGAAAGTCCAGACTCTTGTGGTTAGCTAGGCATGTGGATAACCTATTGAGAAAAACTGTTTTCTTGTTTTTTCCGGAAAAAAAAGCAGCCCACAAAGGAATAAACCACATTTCCTCCCCTGCCAAGAGGGCAGCCAGGACTCTGAGTCCCCAGGGGGTAGTTAACAACCTTCACTGGTCCATTTAAGAGGTCTCAACCCACCGGAGAGCAAACAGAGACGGTTTTGTCTTGCCCAGCTATCTGCTTTGCTTCGCCAAATCCCTTTCCAGCCGGGTAGAGGGGAGCTTTAGTGATATCTCTGTCTGCTCTAGTACCTTTTCTGCCACATCTAGCTATTAAAATAGTGTAATTTCAAGGGACTATTCAGTTGCTTCAGATACTATTCCATTTGCCAAGTCCAGTCCACACCTGTCTCCAGGAGCTGGGCAGGGTGCCTCTTGCAGCTGCCTGGGGGCCTGGTAGGAGTTGAATGGGGGTTATGCAGGGAGAGGCATCTGCTTGCTTTCTTTCATCACCCTCCTCCTTCCTTCTAGTCTCTCACACCCATACCCACTGTTGGGAACAGGCATGGGGAAAGGGAGCAGACAGGAGAATGACGGTTTGTGCAGGTTCCAAGAGTGTGGCCCTGGGTCTGGAACAGCTGGCACAGCCCTGGAGAGCCTGCCTCTAGAAGGCACAGCTGCCTGTGCACATTGAGCAGGAACCTCCAAAGACCATGGCTTTTCCAAGCTCAGTGAAGACCTCCCAAGACCAAGCTGGATACTGATGAGGTTGTGTGCAGAGGGAATTCCCACCTACAAGTGGCCTTTGCAGGCCTGGGGATCCCCACAGAACACCACAGCAGCAACCATAGACAGAGGACCAGCAACCTGTCGCCACAATTTTTTGGGGCTCTTGTTTGATACTTAAGAGGAGGAAAGAGTCCCTCCCCCCAAAACGGTTAATATTGTGCTTTTTACCAACTTTGATAGGTGAGGCCCTAACTGTATTTAATTTGATTTATGCAAATAAGAAGATAAAGTATTATTTGCACCCTGAGCCCCATGGACACTGACATTTTTATTGAATGAAATGAGTGGAGTAATTCATTTTTGTTATACTCTTCAGCACTGAATCAAGTTGTCGTGGATATTTGGCTTCTTTGGGGCCTCCTTAAAACACTTTTCCCTTATTAGAGAGAATTTCTTATCTTATGAATCCTACCTCCCTAAGGAATAACAATAATAATAGCAAATAAAGGTGCTTATTCCATGTCAGGCACAGTTCTAAGCACTTTACATACATCATTTCATTTAAGCATCATACCAGCTCTAAAGGTGGATAGCATTGTTATTGTTGCCATTTTATACATGAGGAAATGGAGGGACAAGGAAGTTAAGTAATTTGCCCAAAGCCACACAGCTGGTAGATGATGGCGTCAAGAATTTATGTTTATCCCAGTCTCCCTTCACTTGGCAGCAGATGTGTGAAGTAGGCTCCACTGATCAGAGGTGCTTTTTTTCAGAAGCTGGTGATGCCATTGAGCGTGGTGGTCGAGACATCCGGTTTCTGGGGCAGCAGTGGTAGGGGTTCTTGTAGTGCCCAGTGCCCTTCTGCGCAGGGCTGCCCCACTGTGGACTCCCGCACTGTTCCGGGCACTACGGCCGCTCTCACCTCCCCAGGTTCTGGGAATGCCCTAATATTAAAGACTATGTGTGTCTCCTTTACCTCTGCTGTGCAGGCATAATTAAAAATAGCACCCCTTTCCCTCTCAAATGAGGAAATAAAATGTATGGTCATTCCACCCAGTATATTTTAATAAATTCCTTTTCTGCTTGAACTGGCTAGAGTGGTCTTTGTGATTTGCAGCTAGAAACGTGCCTGATATGAAAGACTCTTCAGAATCAGACCCTCCCTCATTTCCCACCTCTCACTGGTGCTCTTATCTCAGTTTTCTGAAAACAGAAGGCTGTTAAATGCCTCCAGGCTTGTGCACAGGCTTTTCTTTCTTCCTGGAATGTTCTCTTCTCCAATGTTCACCTGGCAAACTCCTGCCCCCGAGAGTGTCAGGCACCTCGTTCCTCCCTCCATCTTGCCCTACGTTCCTCTACTGTAGCACTTAGCCGCATGTTGCAATTTGACCTAACTTTTTGGATTTGTTTTTTGGATTTGATTTTTTACCTAACTATTTGGATTTGCCAATGATCTGTACATTCCTTCAGAGTAGAGACTGTTTTGTCTGGGTTTAGCCCTAGTGCCTGGCACATGGGAAGCTTTTCCACAAGTACGTATTGAAAACTTTCTATGAATGAGTGTAAAATTGTACTTTTTATGGAAAAATATGTAAATTGATTTATGATGATTACTGATTTAAATGGTGGTTTTAGCGGTCTGCTACTAAAGTTTCAATCTCTAAAGGTTTTCATCTGTGGATCTTGACTTTCAGCTTGAGAGAAACCTATCAGAGGACTGGAAAATGGAATTCAGGTCATCAGGACATCTTAATGAGTACTCAGCTATCTTGGCCTCTTAGGCCCCCTCACCATTATTAGACTACTTTATTTAATAGCAGGTATTATCTCCCTTACAAGGGAGAAAACTGAGGCTAAGAAAGGCTAAGTTCCTCATGGAAATAAAGCAAAATGGCAGAATCAGAATTTGAAATAGGGTTCCCTCCAGGTGATACCGATGCTGATATCAGTTTCCCCACATTAAACCCAGCATATATGGGGTTAAAACCAAAGCACTCATTCCCTGCTTACTCTCTGGCTTCCTGTCTCCAGAATCCACTATCCTCCATGGAGACAGATACCGCCAAGGACATGCACCTGGCTTCATGATCTCCTCCCTGCAAGGAGATACAGGCTGGTGGGAAAGCTGCTGACCAGCAAGGTCACGGGGCTCCCTCCTCTCTGCAAGTAGTCTCAAGGCCAAAGACAGGCTGGTGGGAAAGCTCCGACCAGCAAGGCCATATTCTCACCCTCCCCTGCCTAACCCCCCCAAATAAAAACCATTCCTTTTAGCTTTTCAGGAAGTTTGGGGTTTGAGCGTTAGCTGCCCTCTCTCCTTGCTCAGCGCTGTGCAAAAATAAAATTCCTACTTTCTTCCGCCACACCCGGTGTCAGAGATTGGCTGGCTGCGCAACGGGTGAGCGAACTCACTTTAGGTTTGGTAACACAGGTTGTGCCTATTTCCTTGTCTGGCTCCCTTGGGAATTTATATAAGGCAAGGGAGTATGCATTCCATGTGAAGATTTACAGAGGAGGGAAGGCCACAGCCTATCCAACACTTCTGACTACTGTCTTTTCAGCCTGTTTCTTTGGCTCTATCTTCAAATGGAGATGAAACAGCCAGTGATATTACTGTAGGATTTCAAAGCTAGAAGGCACATTAGACATTATCTAGTGTGGTAGTGTAACCACCAAAGGGGGTCTTCTACTCACCACAAGACAAGCCAACAGTCAAGAGGCGAGGTGGTAAGAGAGAAAGGGTCTTTTTGTTACAGTTTGCTGGCAAAGGGGAAGATGGTGGACTCGTGTCCTAAAGAACCATCTTAAAACTACAAAAATTTGAAGCAGTTTTATAGGGCAAATGGGCTGAAAAAGGGGGGTCTCAGGATGTTGACCATCTGGAGTTGTAGTCCTTGAGACTACCGAATATCCTTTTCTCTCTTCACCAGGGACAGATATCAGCAGAGATTTTTTCCCAAAAGTCATTACATCCCTGGAAAAGCTGAAAGAACAAAGTTATTGCCTTATCAGAATAGGGAGGTCTATGTATAAGCCAAGGCTACAAAAATAGCAGAGCAAACAGATGTGTACTTTTCTAAGCTATGTGCAAACTAGAGCATTGCTAACAAGGAAAAGGGGGTGTCTTGTTTTAGTCCCAACATAGTTCCCCTCTATAAGATGGCTTCCCTTATGCTAACTTATGTTAACCATTGGCTGTATTTATCTTAGCTATTTAGGCAGCACTAACAGTGGCTTTCATGGGATGGGGCGTTTGGAAAGACATCAAGCTATTTTTTGCTTATCATAATGAGGGGAGGAGAAAAACGGTCCCTAACATTTAGTGGAAGGGGATTTAGGATGATTTGGAAAATCCTCCAATCTGTGGGACAGTTGTACTGACAAAGATTCTCTCCTTGACTAACTCCAGGCAGTCTCCTCTGAGCCCTCTTCTCACCTAGGCCTCAACTTTGGCTATAAAGACTTGAACTAACACTAACAGTACCTAACAGCTCAAGGCCTCATTCCCAGGTTGACTCTAGCCCTGTTAAAGTGCTTGCCTGAGAATACTTGTGGCTGCCAAGAGCATTTACTGTTTGTTCCAGTCAACACTTGAAGATAGGGCCCCTGCCTCCCAGTCTCTGTGGGAGGTTGGAAGCCTGACTTCAATAAGTGCCGCTTAGCAAAGCCAGATGGGTTTCACATGCACCAATCCCTTCTTCCCATTTTTTGTAATTTTTCACTTCCCTGACTCTGCTGAAGCCCCCACTGCTACTCCTCCCTAATCCTTCATTCTTCCTTCAAAACGCCCAGTCACTTTTGCACAAATTGGAATGGCACTCATTTTCCCAACTGTCAAGATTTACTGAGTAAAAGCTGTTTTCATTGCTTTAGCTAATGTCCAGCTGTGTTTATCTTTGACCGTGCACAATGAATTGTTCTTCCCCAAATACCACCCTTAAGAAACTGAGACACTTGTTTGCAAAACAAGGTTACGTAGGTGTGTTCACTTTGTGATAATTCACTGAGATGTACACTTATGTTTTGTGCACTGTTCTGTCTGTGTCTTATACGTTAATGTAAAAATTCACATATAACAAAATAAAAACCTGAGAAAACGATAACAAGGGATCATTTAAGAAATATTCATTGAAATGGTGTTAAGTGGAAAAAGTAAGACATTCTAATTTGCAGTGGCAAAAACACAAACATGTATGAAGATCACCAGAATGTGGAGAAAGAGGAATCTGTTATGATTACAGGTGTTTTTTAAAAAGAATGTTGTTAATATATACTTAAAAAACACTCTATTGAGAGATAATTGAAATATAATAAGCTGTACAAAAATTAAGTGTACAATTTGATAAGTTCTGACATATGTATACACCTGTGAAACTATCAGCACAATCAAGATAGTGAACATTTCCATCCCTCCCCTTTATAATCCGTCCCTCCCTCCCTGCTTTCTCCCCACTCCCCAAGCAACTACTGATCTGTTTTCTGTCACCATACATGAGTTTGCATCTTTTAGAATTACATATATATGAAATCATATAGTATGTATGTGCTTTCTTTTTTTACCTGGCTTCTTTCTCTCAGCAGAATTATTTTGAAATTAATAATGATACTTCAGGTATTGATAGTTTATTCCTTTTACTGATAGACGGCATTGCATTGTGTGGATATCACACGATTTGTTCATATACTTAGCTGTTGATGGACTTTCGGGTTAGTTTCAGTTTTTGATTATTACAAATAAGCTGCTATGAACATTTGCATAAAGTTTTTGTGGAACATTGTATACAAGTTTTTGTGTGAACGTATGTTTTCATTTCTCTTGGGTATGTACCTTGGAGTGGAATTGTTGGGTCCTATGATAACTCTATGTTTAGTCTTCTGAGAACCTGCCAGATTGTTTTCTGAAGCAGCTGCATCATTTTACTTTCCTACCAGCACTGTATGAGAATTCTAATTTCTCCACATCCTTGCCAACACTGTCTTTTTTTGGAGGAAGATTAGCCCTGAGCTAACTACTGCCAATCCTCCTCTTTTTTGCTAAGGAAAAACAGCCCTGAGCTAACATCCACGCCCATCTTCCTCTACTTTATACATGGGATGCCTACCACAGCATGGCTTTTGCCAAGCGGTGCCATGTCTGCACCTGGGATCTGAACTGACAAACCCCGGGCAGCTGAGAAGTGGAATATGCAAACTTAACTGCTGTGCCACCAGGCCGGCCCCACCAACACTGTCTTTTTGTTTGTTTGTTTGCTGAGGAAGACAAGCCCTGAGCTAACATCCATTGCCAATCTTTCTCTTCGTTTTTGCTTGAGGAAGATTAGCGCTGAGATAACATCTGTGCCAATCTTCCTCTATTTTGTATATGGGTCACCACGACAACATGGCTGGCAAGTGATATAGGTCTGTGTCTGGGATCTGAACCCACGAACCCAGACTGCTGAAGCAGAGTGCACCAAACTTAACCACTTCATCATGGGGCCTGCTTAACTGTCTTTTTGATAATAGCCATACTAGCTGGTGTGGAGTAGCATCTTATTGTGGCTTTGCTTTGCATTTCCCTGATGGCTAATGATGTTGAACTCATTGGCCATTTGTATATCTTCATTGAAGAAATGTCTATTCAGATCCTTCACTCATTTACATAACATTCTTGAAATGAAAAAATTATGGAAATGAGAACAGATTAGTGATTATGAAGGGTTAGGGACTGGGATGGGAGGAGGAGAGAATGGAGGTGGGTGTGTTTATGAAAAATCAACATGAAGGATACTGGTGGTGATAGAAATGTTCCTTATCTTGACTGTGTGGTGGATACATGAACCTATACATGTGATTAAATTACATAGTGCTAAATAAACACACACACACACACACACACACAAGTGCAAATAAAACTGGGGAAACCTTAATCAGATTGGTGAATTTCATTTATATCAATAACTGGTTGTGACATCATACTACAGTTTTGTAAGATGTTAACATTGGGGAAAACTGGGTAAAGGTACACAGGATTTCCCTCTATTATTTCCTAGTGCATGTGAATCTACAATTATCTCAGAAAATAAAAAGTTGAATTAAAAAATGCAATTTAAAAAACCCCTTATGGTCAATTCTTCAACAAGACATAACAAGCCATGGTGTTTGTGTGCCTGACAGCAGAGTATCAAACCATGTGAGACAAAACTGATAGAACTGCAGGGAGAAATAGATGAATCAACTATCATAGTTGGAGACTTCAACACCCCTCCATCAGAAATGGACAGATCCAGCAGGCAGAAAATCAGGAAGGACAAAGTAGAACTCAATAACACCATCAACCAACTGGATATAATGGACATTTATAGACTACTTCATCCAACAACAGCAGGATACACACTTTTTTCAAGCTCACATGGAACATTCACCAAGATAAACCATATTCTTGGCCATAAAACATAAAACACAGGAGTGATGTCAGCATCATGGTGGAGTGAGCTCTTCCTTTTTCTCTCTCCACTAAGATACAATGAAAAGGACATTTAGAGGCCGGCCCCATGGCCGAGTGGTTAAGTTTGCACACTCTACTTTGGCGGCCCAGGGTTTTACTGGTTCAGACCCTGGGCACAGACATGGCACTGCACATCAGGCCATGCTGAGGTGGCATCATCATAGCAGAGCCAGAAGGACCTACAGCTAGAATATAAAACTATGTACTGGGGCTGGAGGTGGGGGGGGGGGGGGGGGGGGGGGCTTTGGGGAGAAAAAGGAAAAAAAAAGAAGATTGGCAACAGATGTTAGCTCAGGTGCCAACAAAGGACATCCACCTAACACAATAGATGTCTGAGAGACCCATGCAGCCATATGTCTGAAGGTGGAGGTGCTGGACCCCCTGGGAGGCAGTGGAAGGAGGAAAGTGGATCTCCTCTCCTTCCCCAGTGGCAGCAATCTAGGGCATGGGCCCTTATGTGGCAGCTGGTGTATGACTCTGAGAGGAGAAGGGGGAAAAGGCAGCCCTCTGTGAGAACAATTTTGCTCTTGGAGTTGCCTCCCAGCCCATGAGAACGCTCCATACTGAGGTGGCTAAGCAGTTGCAGAGGTGTCCCCACCAAGCTGAGCGGTCCAGGCAGGCAGACAGTGAGTGCAGAGCAGGAACATGGTGGGAAAGAAGGCACCCCCTCCCCTGCATCCTGTCTAGCGTATTAGCTCAGCCAGTCAGCCAGAGCTTGGGATCCCCAGCAGAGCACCTGTGTCTACGTGTGTAAAGCAGTGGCAGCCAGATGCAGAAAGCCCCATCAGCACTGCTTCCAATGTATGGGCACAACTTCCAGAGTTTGTGGCAGCCTCAGAAAACATAGCTCCTATTCCCCTCAGTGGTGACAGATGGAATCTGTGACCAGATACTACCACTATGCTACAGCAAAAGTCCACCCATCAAACAGCATGAAGAATTAACACTCCAGACCAGAAGAAAGATGACAAGTACCCAGAAACCAATCCTGAAGTCACAGAAATTTACAATCTAAATGACAGAGAATTCAAAATGGTTATCATAAAGAAACTCAACAAATTACAAGAAAACATATAAAGACAGTTCAATGAATT
Organism: Equus quagga; assembly: GCF_021613505.1. Lineage (NCBI taxonomy): Eukaryota > Metazoa > Chordata > Mammalia > Perissodactyla > Equidae > Equus > Equus quagga. The sequence goes on along the minus strand of NC_060268.1, from coordinate 57,023,330 downwards.
TAGGAATAAAATTAATGAACAGAGGAAATTTTTCAAAAAAGAGATTGAAATGATAAAAAAACGAAATGTTAGAAATGAAGAACACAATGAATGAGATAAAGAAAGATCTGGAATCCTTAAAAAACAGAGCTGATATTATGGAGGACAAAATTAATAATTTAGAGGACAGAAATATAGATATGCTGCAGATGGAGGAGTAGAGAAAACTAAGACTAAAAAGAAATGAAGAAATTCTCTGAGAAATACCTGACTCAATTGTGAAATGCAACGTAAGGATTATAGGTATTTCAGAGGGAGAAAGGAGCGGAGAGGTTTTTCAAAGAAATAGTAGCTGTAGGGCCAGCTCAGTGGCATAATGGTTAAGTTCACATGCTTTGCAGGTTTGCTGGTTCAGATCCTGGGCACAGACCTATGCACTGCTTATCAAGTCATGCTGTGGCAGGTATCCCACATATAAAATAATGGAAAATGGGCACAGATGTTAGCTGAGGGCCAATCTTCCTCAGCAAAAAGTGGAGGATTAGTGGCAGATGTTAGCTCAGGGCTAATCTTCCTCAAAAAAAAGAAAGAAAGAAAGAAAGAAAGAAATAGTAGCTGAGAACTTCCTAAACCTGGGGAAGGAGCTGGAATTACACGTAAATGAAGCTAGTAGAACTCCTAATTACCTCAATGTAAAAAGACCTTCTCCAAGGCATATATTAATAAAAGTGGCAAAAGTCAATGACAAAGAAAAAAATTAAGGGCAACAAGGCAGAAGAAAATAACTTACAAAGGAACTCCTATCAGGCTTTCAGCAGATTTCTCAGCAGAAATCTTACAGGCTAGGAGAGAGTGGAATGATACATTCAAAATTCTGAAAGACAAAAACTTTCAGCCAAGAATACTCTATGTAGCGAAGCTGTCCTTCAGATATGATGGAGAACTAAAAACTTTCCCAGATAAACAAAAGCTGAGGGAGTTCATTGCCACAAGATCCCCCAATACACACACAAGAAATGATCAAGGGGTTGGCCCGATGTCGCAGTGGTTAAGTGCACATGTTCTGCTTTGGTGGCCTGGGGTTCACCAGTGCGAATCCTGGGTGCAGACATGGCACATCTTGGCAAGCCATGCTGTGGTAGGCATCCCACGTATAAAATAGAGGAAGATGGGCACAGATATTAGCTCAGGGCCAGTCTTCCTCAGCAAAAAAAAAAAAAAAAAAAAAAGAGGAGGATTGGCAGCAGATGTTAGCTCAGGGCTAATCTTCCTCAAAAAAATAAATAAATAAATGATCAAGAAGGCCCTCACACCTGGAAAAAAAGAGAAAAGGTTGACAAAGTGTTGAGCAAGAGGATAAATAGACAAAATCAGAAAATTGCAACTCTCTATCAGAACAGGTTAGCAAATACCTAATTATAACATTAATGATAAAGGGGGAGGAAAACATCAAAAATAACTATAATCACTTCATTTCAATCACAGACTAACAACACAAAATGGAATAAGTTGTAATAACAATAACTTGGATGGGGAAGAGAAAAGGGATGGAACCTGCTTAGACTAAGGAAATAAGAGGCTATCAGAAAATAGACTAATTCACCTATGAGATCTTTTATACAAACCTCATGGAAACACTAAACAAAAAATCAGAACAGAGACATAAATGATAAATAAAGAGAAAACTGAGAAAACCACCAGAGAACCACCACACTGAATTGGTAGTTTGAAATAAACAGGATGAAAAACAAGGGAAATACAGAACAACTGGAAAACAAGAGATGAAATGGCAGTATTAAGCCCTCATATGTTGATAATCACTCTAAATGTAAATAGATTGAATTCTCCGATCAAAAGACATAGAGTGGCGTGATGGATTAAAAAATGAGACCCAACAATATGCTGCCTCCAGTAAACACATCTCAGCTCTAAAGACAAACACAGGCTCAGAGTGAAGGGATGAAAGATGATACTCTAAGCTAATGGCAAACAAAAGAAAGCAGGTGTTGCCATGCTTATATCAGACAAAAGAGACTTCCAGATAAAAAGGACAATGAGAGACAAAGAGGGGCAGTGTATAATAATAAAAGGGACACTCCACTGAGAGGATGTAACACTTATAAATATATATGCACCTAACACAGGAGCACCAAAGTACATAAAGCAACTATTAAAAGACCTAAAAGGAGAAATTAACAGCAATACAATAATAGTAGGAGACCTCAGCACCCTACATACATCAATGGATAGACCATCCAGACAGAAAATCAACAAGGAAATAGTGGAATTAAACAAAAAACTAGACCATATGGACTTAATAGATATATATAGAACATTCCATCCCAAAACAGCAGAATGCACATTCTTGTCAAGTGCACATGGAACATTCTCAAAGATAGACCATATGTTGGGAAACAAGACAAGCCTCAATAAATTTAAGAAGACTGAAATCATATCAAGCATCTTTTCTGACCATAATACTATGAAACTAGCAATCAACTACAAGAAAAAAGCTGGGAATGTGACAAATAGATGGTGAATAAACAACATGCTACTGAGTAACCAATGGATCAATGAAGAAATTAAAGGAGAAATCAAAAAATATCTGGAGACAAATGAAAATGAAAATATACAATATCAACGCATATGGGACACAGCAAAAGTGGTCCTAAGGGGGAAAGTCATAGCAATACAGGCCCACCTTAACAAACAAGAAAAATATCAAATAAGTAATCTTAAACTTCAACCTAACTGAATTGGAAAAAGAAGAACAAACAAAGCCCAAAGTCAGCAGAAGGAGGGAAATAATGAAAACTAGAGCAGGAATAAATGAAATAGAAACAAAAAAAAAATAGTAGAAAGGATCAATGAAAGTAAGAGGTGGTTCTCTGAGAAGATAAAATTGACAAACCTTAGCCAGATTCACTAAGAAATAAAGAGAGAAGGCTTAAATAAATAAAATTAGAAATGAAAGAGGAGAAATTGCGATGGATACCACAGCAATACAAAGGATTATAAGAGAATACTAGGAAAAACTATATGCCAACAAATTGGGCAATCTAGAAGAAATGGATAAATTCTTAGACATGTATGACCTCACAAAACTGAATCAAGAAGAAATAGAGAATCTGAATAGACCAATCACAAGCAAAAAGATTGAAACAGTAATCAAAAACCTCTCAAAAAACTAAAGCCCAGGACCAGATGGCTTCTCTGGAGAATTCTACCAAACATTCAAAGAAGATTTAATACCTATCCTTCTCAAGCTATTCCAAAAATTGAAGAAGATGGAACACTTCCTAACACAATCTATGAGGCCAACATCACGCTGATTCCAAAGCCATTAGAGGTACACAAATTACTAATATCAGAAATGAAAGAGGGGACATCACCAAAGATCCAATGGACATTAAAAGGATGGTCAAGGAATACTATGAACAACTCTATGCTCTCAAATTTGACAACCTAGATGAAATGGGCCAATTGCTTGAAAGACACAGTATGCCAAAGCTCACACAAGAAGAAATAGACAATCTGAATAGGTCTATATTTATTAAAGAAACTGAATCAATAATTAATAACCTTCCAAAATGGAAAGCACCAGGCTCAGATGGGTTCCCACTGGTGAAATCTACCCAACATTTAAGGAAAAAATTATACAATTCCCTATACTTTCTTTCAGAAGATAGAAGCAGAGGGGATGTTTCCTAGCTCATTCTATGAGGGCAGCATTAGCCTAATACCAAAACCAGACAAAGATATTATGGGAAAAGAAAACTACAGACCAAGATCTCTCATGAATATAGATGTAAAAATCCTCAACAAAATATAGCAAATTGAATCCAACAGTGTATAAAAAGAATTATATACCATGACCAAGTGGAATTTATCCCAGGTATGAAGGCTGGTTCAATATTTGAAAACCAATTAATGTAATCCATTCCATCAACAGGCTAAAGAAAAATCACATGATCATATCAATAGATGCAGAAAAAGCCTCTGACCAAATTCAACATTCATTCATGATTAAAAAAAAAAACCTCTCAGCAAACTAGGAATGAAGAAAACTTGCTCAACTTAATAAAGAATATTTTTGAAAAGTCTACAGCTAAAACCATACTTAATGGTGAGAAACTTGGTGCTTTCCCACTAGGATCAGGAATAAGGCAACAATGTACCTTCTCACCACTGCTTTTCCACATTGTACTGGAAGTCCAGGCTAATATAAGATGACAAGGAAAGAAAATAAATAAAAGATATACACATTTAGAAGGAAGAATAAAACTTTCGACCATATATGACATGATTATCGATGTAGAAAGTCCAAAAGAATCAACAAAAACACTCCTGGAACTATTAAGCCATTATAGCAAGGTTGCAAGATATAACGTTAGTGTACAAAAGTTAATTGCTTTCCTACATACCAATGATGAACAAAAGGAATTTGAAATTGAAAACACAATATCATTTACATTAGCACCCCCCAAAATGAAACACTTAGATATAAATCTAACAAAATATGCACAAGATCTATGTAAGGAAAACTACAAAACTCTGATGAATGAAATCAAAGAACTAAATAAATGGAGAGATATTCCATGTTCCTGGGTAAGAAGACTCAATCTTGTCAACGTATCAGTTCTTCACAACTTGATCTTTAGAGTCAATGCACTCCTAATAAAAATCCCAGCAAGTTATTTTGTGGCTAGCAACAAACTGATTCTAAAGTTTATATGGAGAGGCAAAAGAGCTGGAATAGCCAACACAATAACGAAGGAGAACAAAGTTGGAGGGCTGACACTACCTTACTTTTAAGACCTACTATAAAGCTACAGTAATCAAGACAAGGTGATATTGGTGAAAGAACAGACAGATAGAAAGATAATACAGGAAAAACATCTAGATGACTTTGGGTTTGATGATGACTTTTTAGATATAACACCAAAGGCACAATCCATGAAAGAAAGAATTGATAAGCTGGACTTCATTAAAATTAAAAATTTCTGCTCTGCAAAAGACAAGCTCAAGAGAATGAGAAGATGAGCCACAGACTGGGAGAAAATATTTGCAAAAGACATATCTGATAAAGGACTGTTATCCAAAATATACAAAGAACTCTTAAAACCCAACAAAAGAAAACAAATAACCCAATGAAAAATGGGCCAAAGACCTTAACAGGTACCTCACCAAAGAAGATATACAGATGGCAAACAAGCACTTGAAAAAATGCTCCACATGGTATGTCATCAGGGAAATGCAAATTAGAACAACAGAGAGATACCACTACACAGCTATTTGAGTGGTCAAAATTCAGAACACTGACAATCCAAAATGCTGGAGAGGATATGGAGCAACAGGAACTCTCATCCGTTGCCAGGTGGGAATGAGAAATGGTACAACCACTTTGGAAGACAGTTTAGTGATTTCTTACAAAACTGCACGTACTCTTACCATACAATCCAGCAATCACTCTCCTTGGTATTTACCCAAAGGAGTTGAAAACTTATGTCCACAAAAACCTGTACATGTATGTTTATAAAAGCTTTAGTCATAATTGCCAAAACTTGGGAGCAACCAAAATGTCTTTCAGTAGATAAAGGGATAAATAAACTGTGGTACACCCAGACAATAGAATATTATTCAGCAACAAAAAGGAATAAGCTATCAAGCCATCAAAATACATGGAGGAAACAAATGCATATTACTAAGTGAAATAAACCACTTTGAAAAGGCTACATCGTTATGATTCCAACTATAAAACATTCCGGAAAAGGCGAAACTACAGAGACAGTAAAAAGGCGAAACTCGTGGTTGCCAGGGGCTGGTAGGGAGGGAAGGACGAGTAGGAGGAGCACAGAGGGTTTTTAGGGCACTTAACTACTCAGTGTGATACTCTAATGATGGATACATGTCCTTATAAATTTGTCCAAGTCCACAGAATGTACAACACCGAGAGCAAACCCTAATGTAAACTACAAACTTAGGTGATTACAATGTGTCAATATAGGTTCATCAATTGGAAGAAATGTACCACTCCAGTGTGGGATGCTGATAATGGGGGAGGTTATGCATGTATGGGGGCAGGGGGACATATGGGAAATCTCTGCACTTTCTGCTCAATGTTTCTGTAAACATAAAACCGCTCTAAAAAATAGTCTATTTTTAAAAATGTAGAGTGTAAATGAAATAGTGATGAGTACTGAGGTGAGTTCCAATCCCTGCTCTGGTACTAATTGTATAAAAATCGCAAAACCTTATCACCCTCAGAATGTTTTCATGTCTCTTCCCGAATGTGATCATTGCACAACTTCCAAAGCCCAACTCAGGTGGGGTCTCCTGCCTGTAGACTTTGGTCAATATCAGCTCTACATGTTCTCTCCTCCATCTCGATGTTTCATTTTTAAATTGTTGTTCCATGTGGTTTATTCTGATTTAGATTAGAAACCACAGACACACATAATTTTGTCCCTCATATGCAAAGCTCAGGCCTTGCTTTGTTGTCTGACGGGTCTGAATTCGGGTGATGAGTTCAGAATCTCAGTTTCTTCATCTGTAAGTTAGGGCTAATAAAAATAACATTGAAGATTTTTTATGACGATTAAATGTGTTTTAAACTATAAAAAGCTATATAAACTTTAGTGAGTAGACTGGCTAAGTAAGAGTAGAGATTAGAACTATTTTTCTCCTCTAATATTATTTTTAGTGAAAATAAAAACCGAAGTGTCAGCTACTAAAGTCACTCGTTCTTTTCCTGCTGCATGTAAACTAATCCTCCAGTTTATACTTGGATGGTTTGTCCTCCTCCCACATCTCTTTCCCTCAACTTGTCAACTTAATTGTTTGGTCACTGCTCAGTGATTAAAGACAAAATAGGAGTTCAAATTCCTCTTCTCTGCAGAGCCAGCCTATGCCTCTCCTGGATTGGTATTGATGGAAAGTTAACAAATAGCCCCGTCTTGAAATGTCATAATGACCTTTCTAAAGAAAGCAATCAAGTCATACAGGAATGCATTCTCACTGTAGTAATGGGAGTTTTAAACTCTTGGGAACTGGGACCAAACCCTGCAGACCCTTCCATGTCCTGTCTGCAACAGGGTTTGCAACACTGCTCTGTAGCTCAGCAGCCGCAGCTGACTGTGTCTCCCGAATTGGCCCTGCGGGCCTGATGGGCTTCCCCCTTCACTGGGGAGCAAGTTGTGCAGCAGGAGGGATCCAATGTAGGGTCCTTCAGCCAGGTGATTTCTCCTGTGGCCTTAATAACAACTAGGCTCAGATTTACCTCCTGGGGCAGTGGGAAAGAATTTTTTTTTTTGGTGAGGAAGATTGGCCCTGAGCTAACATCTGTGCCAATCTTCCTCTATTTTTTTGTATGTGGGACACCACAACAGCATGGCCTGATGAGTGGTGTATAGGTCTGCACTTGGGATCCAAACTTATAAACCCCAGGCTGCCTAAGTGGAGTGCACAAACTTAACCACTACGCCACTGGGCTGGCCCCAGGAAATAATTTTTTTAGGTCTAAAGAGCAAAGAACGAGGTAACGGACTGCTATAGGAATCTATTTTAGTCTTGTAGCTCTAAATAATTTGCAGTTGCTGATGTTATAATATCGAGAATCCACGGAGAACAGAAGAGATGACATTAGTCATCCCGCCTATGCTGCTCGGAGAGCCTTCTGCAGCTCACAGCATTTGACGACTCGTGTGTAGGGCAACCTGCCTGTGCTCACAGGCTGCATCCAATTCACTTCAGCTTATAAAACCTTTGACAGAGAGTCACTATGGGGCCAGACTTCAATGCTGGGGACATACAAAGACGAACAAGTGCCGCCAGACCCTCAGGAGCCCACAGTTAGCAGAGAAGACAGGTGGAGAGACCCTGCACATGGTCAAGCAGGCTGTGTCTTGCACAAGGGTGCCTGGGGAGGAAATCCAGCCTGTGCTCCTACTGCCAAGCCACGTGTCTCTCACTGGAGGAAGGGGGGCCTTTTTCTAATATGCACAAAGGAACAATGTGTGCTCCCAGCAGCCCTGGACCGAGTACAGACTCAGAACTCATCAATACAATAAGTGCCATAATAGAGGCAGATATCAACAGCTATGGGAAGGGAGGAGAGAGCAAGTGAGTCTCCCTAGGGAAGGAGTTAGGGAGAGTGACAGAGAAGAGGGACATTCAAGAGGGCCTTGGAAGAGGAGCAGGAATTCATCGGATAAAATTGGTGAAAGAAAGGCAGGCAAGACGGGGAAACAGAGTGAGCTAAGATGCACAGGCTTGACAATACTAGGCCTGTTTCTAGAACAGGGAGAAGTTCAACCTGCGGGTAAAGGTGAGGCCAGAGGTAGGCAGGGCCAGATGGTGCAGGCCTTCTAAGCCAGACTGAGGATGCTTGGATTCAGCCCGTAGACTGATGATTCTCAAACTTTGGTGTGATCTGAAACACATGGAAGCCTTATTACAAGTGTGGTTTCCTTGGCCCAAGCCTCAAAGATGGGTTCTGATTTGGTAGGTCTGGGGAGGGGCCCAAGAGGGAACATTTTCAATGACTTTCCCGTAAGATTTTGATATGGTGGTTGGAGGAGAAACACTGCTGGGCTAGAGGGGTGTTCAGAGTTTAAGCAGCAGCGTGTCTGCTGGGCTCGCTGGAACAAAGATCACCAGCTGCAGAGCGGAGAGTGGGAGCAGCTGGTGAAATCCACTTTGCCAGTTGGTGCTCTTAGAATGCTATCTCAGAGCCCAGCCCTTCATTAATCCATCCCAAATGTGCAGTCAGACAACAGCTTAAAATGGGAAGGAACAGACCGTAGGGACAAAGACAAGGATTTCAGGCCCAGCTCTATCACCCGCAGGTTGGGTCACTTCAGGCTAACCATTCCCCTCTGAGTTTCTATCCGTCCACCAACAGGAACCCCGAGGCCCCTCTCAGTCATATGGTACGAGACTTGGATCCCTCCTAGCGAGAAGTTCATTGTATAAGAGGATGCTGGATATGGCCAAAAAAAAAAAAAAGACTCTAATAGTGGGAGTTGGAATAGGCTCAGAGTTGCCTGGGGGGAAGGGAAGTTCTGTCTTTCTGAAGCCTTCTCAAGCCTCTGTGTGCGTCAGAGCCCCCAGCACAGCACTCTGTTCCTCGTAGGCACTCAGGACACACTGCTTAACAGTGAACAGCAGCGAGGGTGTCAGAGTTGGCTCTTCAGGTCTGGGCGCGTCTGAAACTCCTCCTCTGTGCTTTATCCAGTCTATGATCGGCAGGCATTTAATATGGTGACTTTCCTACTATCCAGACTTTTATTAATTAGGATTCTCGATTATCTGGATGTTTTAAAATATCTTCAGGTAATAATAACAATAACCCCGAGAGGGCTGTAACCTACACGTGATTGGGTGGGAGAAAGATTTGGAGATTTTAGAAGGTAATGAAAAGTTTTTCTTGGACTTAAACAGCCTTTAATATATGCAAACTGTGGCTTGAAAACTTGCCAAATGAAGGTAATTATGTGGGATATTTGTAATAGAGAGCATATACCGGAGAAAGCAGCCTTTGGTTTGCTGGGGAAATGGTGTTCCTCCCCATCTCTAATCAAAAGACAGGTATGAAGTTCCTTCATTTATCAGTTTGCAAACTGGAAGAGCCTGCAACTTGGATTTACTTAGTCCAGAACAATACAATAGGCACGTTGAGCTCATTATTGGTCAAGGAAAGGGCAAGACCAGAGTGGGAGCTGTGACCAGGAAGGTCACACATTTAGAAGATGCTTCTCACTGAGGCAAAGCTGTTGGTGTTCCGCCCAAATTCCCACGCCACCTCTTCCAGCTGCCAGTGCCTGCATCCCCGTGCCAGAAGATTGTCTGGTGCTGGAGACTGTCCCGTCTATGAGTACAGCAGGCAGGAGGTGTAGGGAAATTATTACTTCTCCCCCTCTCCCCCAAAACGATTGCTGGCACTAGGTGTATGCTTCAGCTCCCTTGCCCCTTGGACAGGATAACTCCTTCCCAGAGTTCCCTGGAGGGGTTAATCTCCAGATGGGCATAGGGCAGTCTGCATGATCATACATCCTTCCTCTCCCTGTCTCACCCCTCCATTGGTGTTTTCTGGGACTATCTCCCAGACAAACCACCTGTGCTGGAATCCTTGTCTCAGGTGCTACTTTTGGGAGAACCCCAACTAAGACACCAGGCCACTGGAAGAGTGATCACTGAGGTCATTGATTTGTAGCTGGGGGTCTAACAAAAGACAGGGCCACCGTGGGACTTACAAAGCTATAGGGGAAGTAGCTGAAGAGTCCTGTGTAAAAAGAGGTGAGCACAGAAGAGACTCATGGGGTGGAGGGGAGCTGGGGGTGCGGAGGATGCGCAAGGGGGCATCCTTGATTCGATGCCTACTCTGGCCCTGACTCTGTTTGGTGTTAGACACACATTATCTCTATCAATCCATACAACAACACTCTAAACTGGAAAGATGTCATCTCCATTTTACAGGTCAGGAAGTCATGATTGAAGGAAGTTAAGTAACTTGCTTATGATCATGTGACTGTCGAGTGGTGTAGAGAAGGAATTTGAACTCAGGCCTCACTGGTGCCACAGTGTATACTCTCTTCCCAAGAGCTCACTTAATAACTCAGACATAATGAGTAACTCTCAGTGACCAGTGTGGTCTTCACTAAGAAGAGCCAGCTGTTCCTCAGGCCAGGCCAGGCTTCCTAGGGTGGAAGGACCTCAGGAAAGTTGAGGTCAGCCACTGGTTCTCAGCAGATCCAGAAATTGATTGGACAACACTCCTCGCAGTGATCTGGTCCAGGGTAACTGAATGAAAACAACTAAACTCTCTAGAGACTCATGTATGATCCAGGTGCTAATCTGTTGACCTATTGCTCCTGTGACAAATTATCACAAACTTAGCGGCTTCGAACAACATGTATTTATTTTATAGTTCTAGAGGTCAGAAGTCTGAAATCAGTTTCACTGGTCTAAAATCAAGGTGTGGGCAGGGCTGTGCTCCTTCTGGAGCCTCTAGAGAAGAATCTGTTTCCTTGACTTTCCCAGCTTCTAGAGACCTCCCTCGTTCTTTGGCCCCTTCATCCATCTTCTAGGCCAGCAGCATTGCATCTTCCAGTCTCTCTCTCTCTGACTCTGTGCTCCTGCTTCACCTTTGTGATTACATTTGGTTTATCTAAATGAACCAGGATAATCACCTCCTCTCAAGATCCTTATTAATCATGTCTGCAAAGTCCCTTTTCCAACGTGAGGAAACATATTCACAGGTTCCAGGAATTAAGACATGAACATCTTGGGGTCCATTATTCAACCTACCACAGTTGGCCAGTTTTTTTCTCCCCCCAAAGCAGGAAAGTCTCTGTGTAAAACCAGCCACTGGTCAGAGGTTGCTTGGGGAACCTGAGACCAGAGCATCAGGGTGTGGATGATCTCCATGGACAGGGTCATCACCCAACCATGAGCCAGCCAGGGAGTGGAAACTTCTGACACTTGGGCCTCCCTTCTTGTGGGTGCCATGTTCTTTCGTCAGGCAGAGCACATACTGATTTTCAGTTATTGCTCTCTACTTACAGATTTGGGGGGCTCTCAATTCCCCACCCCTAGCACATTTATAAATTATCTTTTATGATTACTTGATGCAACCTGTCTCACCCTGGGTCCCCTTTAACTGTGCTCATTATCGTGGTCTGACAGATCATGTTACAAACCAGTCTCTAGAGAGGGTTTGACCCAGGTACTTGCCCAGGACCTCTCTGTTTCCTGCCCTTCTCTCCCTATCTCTCTGACTTTTGACCACATAATCCAGGTTCCAAAATCCTCTCTACCATTCCTCTGTGGTTTTGACAAGCTGTTAGGAGTTTTTCCTCTGGATTCTGTGCACAGATAATCTCGTCCATTATGTGTTGATTTTTTATGAGTAATCCTGTCTCTAAGTTTTGGGAATAACTTACCTTGGCCTCAAATGTTAGTACCTTTTTTAAAAAAAACTGATTCACAGTTGTCTGTGTTTCTCACTCAATGTCTACCTCTCTGAAATGCATTCAAAGAATGTTCCAGGCCCAGGTTAAGGGCCTGGGGATACAGTGGGAGCAGCCTTGCCCCTGCTCTCAGGAAGCCTAGAGACCAGTAGGGAAGATGGATCTTTATCAAATAATCACACTTGTGAATGTGTAATTAAAAATGGAGATAATTGCTCTTGGGAAAGAAACATGGTTAATGAAAGCTTAAAACAAAGAGACCTGCCCTAGATTGGGGGTCCTCAAGAGAAACCTTCCTAGGAAGTGCCATTTGAACTCTGATCATTGGGTGGGTGGAAGAGAGAGGTGAGGGAAGCCGGGAGATTCATGTGGCTGCAGGCAGAGAGGGATGGAGGCAGAGCAATGGTCAAGATGCCGCTGCAGAGGGGCTGGGCTGGTGGCGCAGCATTTAAGTTAGTGTGTTCTGCTTTGGCCGCCTGGTTTCACCGGTTTGGATCCCGGGCATGGCAGTATGCATTGCTTATCAAGCTATGCTGTGGCAGTCATCCCGCATATAAAATAGAGGAAGATGGGGACAGATGGCAGCGCAGGGCCACTCTTCTTCAGCAAAAAGAGGACTGGAGGCAGATGTTAGCTCAGGGCTAATCTTGCCCCCCCCCCCCCCCCCACACACACACACCCCCTGCAGAGGAAGGCAGGGAACAAGGGAAGGGTTTTGAGTTTTAGCCTAAGAGCAAAAGAATTTTAGCAAGGGGTGGGTGGTGACACAATCAGATGCGTACGTTGAAACCATTGTTCCAGTTAGAGCACGGAGAACAGATTTTGGGGGAGGAGGGGGCAGAATCGGTGCAGAGAGAGCAGTCAGGAAGCTGTCACAGTAACAGAGGTGAGACATGAAGGTGACTTGCCAGCGCGGTGGCAAGGAGGAGAGAAGTGGTTGGCTCCTTGTGGTAATTTGGGAGATAAAACCCATGAGGGAAGGGTGAAAGTTTGAATACAGGGCAAGAGCGTGGGAGATTTCAAAGATGAAGCTAAGCTTAATGGCTTACATAAACTCCTATTAACTGAACTGATGTTTACAATCAATTGCAATGGAACGTTTTTAAAAGGACGAAATGCCTGCTCTTGTGTATTTTGTGACAGGCCTAATGAGAACAGCTGCCTTCAGTGTGAGCGGGTTGCTCATCCTCAGGAACGTCAGACGTGACTGTGGTGGTGGCTTCTGGAAGAAGTTTACACATCCAAGTTCAAGTCCTTGGGTGGCCAACATGGTTGTCGCTTTTACCGTCAGAATCTCCCTAACATTCTTCGTAACAGGAGGAAGGACTGTTTCTAAAACCAAAACTACCAGCCAGAGGGGGCTGACCTTAGAGTGGGAAGCTTACAATAAATCGGAGAATTCTGGGAATCCAACCCCAAGAATGCTGGCCCCTTTCCCCACTTGTGACTGTCTTTTGAACTTTAGGACTTGGCAGTCATCCAAACCAAATAACCCTGGGGGGCAAAAGCCAATGGAGTCCAGAACAATTTCTCCCTCTTTGTTTCAGATTAGATGTCTTTAACGGATGTATCTCAGAATGCTTGCCCCTTTCCGTTCTCAGAACAGCTTCTCTAGTAGAATGAGAATCTGCATGAATGTTTTTTTTTTTTTTTCACTATGCTTTTATAACAAGGCATTTGGTTGTTTCATTGGGAGAGAATTTCCAAGATTTCAAACTCTAGTCTCTGGTCCTAAGTATCCTGGTGGCACCACTTAGATGTGCTAAGTGAAGTCACTTGTTAAAGTGAGTGGGTCTTAGCACTGGAACCTTGTGCTGTTTAAGAACATAGATGCTCACTCCTCTGGCTCTCTCCTTTCTGGCCTCTCCTAATTCTGGCTTCCACTTGCTCCGGTGCTGACCTGCTTGATCTGTGCCTACACCTGGGGGTTGTGGGCAGCTAGTCAGAGCCTCATACGCAATCGGTGAATTAGGAACTAATACGACCCCCATTTTACAGTGGCAGAAATTAATGCCCAGAAAGGTTAAATGATTCATATAAGACCACTCAGCTCTGGACTTTTCTGCTTTTGATTCTATAATCCAAAGAATCCATGATTCTCATTTCATCTGTAAAACAGCAAAAATTACTACCCACTTACTTGGATGGTGAGGATGAAAGATATATAGATGCAAAATTAGTGAGACTAGCATCAAGAAGGCTGGGGTCATTGGGAGCCAACTGAAGAAATTGGGGGCATTAAATATCATCCCAAGTATTTTGTATGAGTTGGCTCTGGCTGCCACAGCAAAATATCATAGACTGGGCGGCTTAAACAATACAAATGTATTTTCTCACAGTTCTGGAAGTTGGAAGTCTGAGATCAGGATGCCAGCAGGGTCAGGTTCTGGTGATGACTCTCTTCCTGGCTTGATCACATGGCGGTCTCAGATGTCTCTTCTTATGAGGATGCTGGTCCTCTGGTATCAGGGCCCCATCCTTATGACCTCAGTTAATCTTAATTACCTCCTTATAGATCTGATCTCCAGAGAGTCACTTTAGGGGTTAGAGCTTCAACAGACAAATTTGGGGAGACACCATTCAGTCCATAGCAAGTTTCTAGAGAAATCACTACATCTTGAAAAGAACACAAAGATCATCTTTTTATTTGCACATTCCTTCCCAATAAATTATTTCTCTGCTCAACCTCCTTTCCTGAGGTAGGCTGGGGGAGGGGCACCTTTTAATCTAGATTCTATCCTCAGGCACCAGGAAAGGTTACCCAAACAGATTTTGATTGTTCCTTTCAAAGGCTTTTCCTGCCCTTGGGTTGGTTATTCACACAAATGCTTCAGGGATTCCTAGAGAAATCTCCCTAAATTCTAAGGACTGGCTTCAACCCTGGATTCGATGCTCTGTTCCATAGATCACTCAGCCAATGTTTCCACCTGAAAGAGAGGAAAAGCTAAACTGCAGGGCAGCTTTCCTCAGCCCCAGAGCCATTTTGCACTTTAGGTGAAGAGGATGTTGGAAAATAATCCCAAGTGCGGTCTATAGCACTCATCCCAGTTATCATAATGGCCTCCAAAAGCATCCTCCACGGTGTGATGTCAAAGGTTTAGCTTCTCTCCGAAAGATCGTAACTTCCCATTCTTGTCCTAAGAGGCGTTTTCTTACTAAGTTGGTAGAATCTGGGCTCACTGGGAAAGTCTTAAGAGGTCCTTAGTATAATACTTTCAAAAAGCTTAAAGTGTAGCTACATCAGAGGGGCACTTCTGTGAAAGAAAAGTTAGAACATGGTAATATGTCAGGGACTTGAATCACAGTTGGGAACTTTCTAGAACAGGCTGGGCAGTCTCTCAGAGGTCTGCTCCATGTGGAC
Organism: Equus quagga; assembly: GCF_021613505.1. Taxonomy (NCBI): domain Eukaryota; kingdom Metazoa; phylum Chordata; class Mammalia; order Perissodactyla; family Equidae; genus Equus; species Equus quagga. Next base: position 57,008,021 of record NC_060268.1, on the reverse strand, counting down.
GGAGTAAAGGAGAACCCATAGGAAGGAAGAACCATGGTCCTTCCACTTCAGTGTATCCACTTTGGCTTCAGCTGGCAGACCCCAGTGACCCACCCCTGTTTATCGTTTTGTTCCCGAGTTACCCTTTTTGAGCTTCATTTCCCTCAGCAGAACCCAGAGAGGGAGTGCCTCCTTACATGTTGTGTGTTTGTGCCTCCTTAATTTTGCACCTTGGGGGCCTCACTCCCCTCACTCCAGTTTTGCCCTGGATAATAATATTTGCCTCAAGGGGATTTGTGAAGATGAAATTACATAATGCATGAAAAGTGCCTGGCACAAGGTAAGCATTCACTCAATGTTAGTTTTTTCTTTCTTGCCCTCCTTTTAAAAATATCATTTTAGGATGGACTATATCCTTAGTTATCACCTAAAAACTGAATAATGATAACCAACGTTTATTTAGCTCTTGGGTGCTGAGCATCGTGTTAATAATAATGATCATTTACTGAGTTCTTCTATGTGTCATGTGCTTTATATGCATTCTAAATAATGCACTCAATGATCGTATGAGGCAGAGGTTATTATCACCTCCGGTTTACAGATGGGGAACCTGAAGTCAGAGATGAGATAATTTGTTTGAGGTCACATCGCTAGTGAAAGGTAACACTAGGAGTTTGGCTCTAGGTCCAGTCCAAGAATAAAATTAAGGAAGACGACACTTCCTGAAAGGAGAGAGAGAAGAATGAAAGACTGAAATGTTTTTTTTACCTTCTTTGCTCAAAACGGCTGCACATTTTTACCTCTAAGTGAATCTTTGTAATAATCCTTTGAGATAGGTCGATATACTTTACAGAGGAGCTCAAAAAAAAAAATCTCTTGTTTAGTGGCACCTAAAATTTCTTAGCAGGTGTCCACGTGTCCAGGTGAGTTTTGCACTGATACCAATGGCATTGGGGGTTCAGGAATGTTGCCTCAGTCCCAGCCACAAGTCAAGCATTGATTTTCTGCACCTACTTGTCTTTCTTGGGTCAGGAATTTTTCATCGTGCCCCAGATTCAGGTACATATTATTTTGGTTTTGTGGCTCTGTTTGTACTTAATATGTAACACATATTGCATAATTTAATACGTAATTTTGCTTTTACAGCTGTGTAACACTTACAAGCATAAGGAGTTTATACATAATTCCATGTTAATACATATTTAAGTAGAATTCAATAAAATTAATTTCAGTAAGCCTAGAGGTCTACGAGATATTTCCCTTTAAATGTACATAACCACAAACCCAACATAATTCAAATCGATAACATTAATTTAAAGATATTTTGCTGAACAAGTGCTTTGCCACCAGGAACATGAATGTGATAAGGAGGCTGATGGCAAAACTTGTGGATGTGGGAAAACTTTGAAAAAGGGTAAAATCATGACTCATGCAAATATAAAATGAACGTGTTTCAAAGATTTTACTGAATTCATCAATTAATGAGGGAAACAGGAAGATATAAAGACCAGTTTAAAAAGTGTTTGAGAAGCTACATATTTATTAGTAATTTAATAAAGGAATGTTAGGATACAATTGCTAGGTTAGATACAAACTGGTTAATGTCCTATAAGGCAATAAATTATAACCTTTGGAGTTATCTTTTCTACTGGGCAAAAATCATTTGCATCTCTCCTAGACAAAAAATCTACAAACTAACATGTAATTTCTCCAAGTCTGGGAACTTTAATGAACAACCAGTCCAATTAAGTACGTTACTCTAGTTCAATGGCTCTCAAATCTGGTCCGTGAGACCTAGGAGTCCTGGCAAAGCTTTCAGGGGGTCTGTGCGTTCAAAACTATTTTCATCATCATCATCATCATTCACTATTTATGTTTTTCACTGTGTTAAGGAGTATATTGTCGGTGCAAAAGAAATGGCGGCTAAAACTGCTGTCATCTTCACACAAATCAAGGCAGTGGCACCAAATTGAACCAGTAGTCATTGTATTCTTCATTGTCATGCACTCACAGGAAAAAAAAATCTTTCTAACATTCAGCGTGACAAATGGCAAGTATATGTAAAGCACTTATGCAGCCTACCTTGAGAAAAAGCACCTGTATGATTGAGTTATGGGCTGAATTAGCCACTTTTTTATGGAACACCATTTTTACCTAAAAGAATGGCTGACCAACAAACTATTATTCTTCTGACTTGGGAATTTGGCAGACAGTTTCTTGAAAATGAATGAAGTGAGCCTGTCAATTCAAAGAAATCATGTGACAGTATTTGTTGCCAATGATAAACCTCAAGTTTTCATGCAAAGATCAGAATTTTGGGAAGGCTATATTTGCCACCATAAGCTTGACAGCTTTCCAGTACTAAAAGACTTTTCTCACGAGATTCGTGGTGATATCAACGAATGTGAGTTTTTGATATTGTATAATGAAATACGGCAACATTTGGAAGATCTGCACAACTTATTGAACCAATATTTTCCAAGGCATTGACCAATGTATGATGTTAGAAAATTCTATGTGAGCAAAAGAGCCGTTCAAAATGCAGCAGGAACCAGTGGATTTTAATGTAACTGAGTACAAAAAGTTCGTCGATGTGGTTCCAGACAATACCTTGCAATTAATGTTTAAGAAGCTAAAGTTTGTTGAATTTGGGCGCAACATCAAAGAAGAACATCTACCATTATTTGAAAAGTCTATTAAAATACTCTTCCTTTTTCCAACAACATGTATGTGCGAGGTCATATTTTCTTCAAAAGCAATACATCAAAATGGGTGGAATACATAAGCAGATATGTGAATCCAACTGTCTTCTGTTTAGCCTGATATTAAGTGTATTTGCAAAAATGTAAAGTCATGCCACTCTTCTTGCTAAAGTTTTCTATTTTGGAAAATATATTTTTGTGAAAAATGTTACCTTTGTTAAAATATAGTGGGTTTATTATAGTCACTTAAAATGAATTAGTAAATAAGTCTCTCAGTTTTAATCTCTAATACATAAATATTGATAGATTCGACCCACATAAACAAAAGCTTTTCAGGATTCTCAATAATTTTTTTTTTTTTGGTGAGGAAGATTGTCCCTGAGCTAATGTCTGTGCCACTCTCCCTCTATTTCACATGTGGGATGCTGCCACAGCATGGTTTGATGAGCAGTGTGTAGGTCCTCGACTGGGATCTGAACCTGCAAAACCCAGGCTGCTGAAGTGGAGCACCTGAACTTAACCACTATGCCACCGGCCTGGCCCCTCAATAATTTTTAAGAGTATAAATGAATCCTGAAACAAAAAAGATCATCCTTGGGAAGCCTTCATCCCTGTGTGACATGGAAGGGACATGCTGCCCACCTCTTTTGGATATCTTTTCTTCACAACATTCCAATGTCTATAGTCCATGGGCTGTATGATAACTGCATACTCTCACCAGTTTTCTGGTTGAACCACTGGGTAAGTTTTCTTCACACAATACTTCGTGGTGTCCTTTGGCCTCTATTTGTTTACATATTAAATTTGCCTCTATTCTTTTTTCCTCTAGTTGTGACAATTCAAATAGCATTATTTGGCCCCAATACTATCTAAACACAGTGCCAGTGTAGACGCTGAAATCATGTTGTGGTGTTTGATGGCTGTCCAGATGACCCAGAATCTGCAGACATTATTCTTATTTTAAACAGGCATCAAATGAAAAGATAAAATGTGAGAGTCCTCATAGAGCACTCACAGATGCCTGAGGGTGAGTCTGCAGATCCCAGTTGGAGAAGCCCAAGCTAGCCGGCTCAAGCACAGTGGTCCACTGCCACGTGCTGCATGAACCTGAGATGCTGGACACGCCGCTGTTCATATCACCAGTTGTGTGGTTTCTCCACAGTTTCTTAAGAGCTATACCTGAAAACCATCTTAACACTTTCCTCTTATTTTTATGCCCCAAGTCTCAGTTTGAGATGCTTTCCTCTCAGCTTCCTTGATCACCAACGGACCAAAGATGTAAGCCCAGGTCCACCCTTAGTTTTCCTCCCAAAGTCTCCATCATGCACCTCCTAAGCCTTGTCTCCCTCTCGTAGATGGGTTTTGGGTTCAGAGGTCGTGAGTCGTCTTCCCTCGATTGTCCCACACTCTGGCTTTACCACCGCTTTAGGTCTCCAAAAGGTCATTGTGTGGTTCTCCCCAGGTATGCGAAACATTCACGTTTTAGAAACTACTTCTTTCTTCCTTTAAAAAGTCAATCGGTATTAAGAAAAAATCAATTTTTTTCTTAATTCCTACCTCAGAGTTGAGATGTGCGTACTCTCTGAGAGTCTAGTCATGTCCTCTTATGTCAAACAATTCTCAAATATTTAGTTCCAGCTCTGCCACTTACTGGCTGTGTGAACACAGGCACATCACTTAGGTTTCTGAGCCTCAATGGCCCCATCCATAAAATGATCATAATACTATATGCACTGTCTGCCGTATGTTGTTGTGAAGCTTGAATTTGATAAAGGATGTGAAAATATTTTGAATATTGTAAAGTGCTAGTCAAATGCAACTGAGGAGTAAGACATTGACATATTTAATAGTCATTTTATGCTTCTTCCATGGAGGCTAGACAAGAGCGACATCTCGGCACCGAACAACATATCGAAGATTTAGGAACACAAGATTCTTAAACAGAGGATTTTCCTTTCTGCACGATATTTTCTTTTTCTAATTGCAATATATCATATTTGAACATTGTGGTACTTGATGGAATTTTTTCACAAACTATTACTGATGGAAATGAGAAATCCACAGCCTCTCCAAATAGGTCATGGCTGCCTCCTTGTTCCCAAAAGAGGGCCCGACGGAGTAACTAAGTTCTACTTGGAACATCTGTACCCTGAAAGGTCAGTTTTCATTTTATAATGTAATTACGTTAAAGATAATTAGGAAATAAAGAAATAAAAATCATCCCAAATCTTATCTGAACACAATTCTGTGTCCTTGCCATTACAGCCCAGTTGTCATGCATAAACTTGTTGTCACGCAGATAGCTTAAGATGGTTATAATTAGAGTGTACAAACAATTTGATATTCTGCCTTTTTTCACTTGGCATTATAGCAATCATTTCTCCACGGCCTCCATGTTGATCATTTTAATGGCAAAATAATATTTCATAAACTTAATTAACCATAATCCTCTTTGGGTCAGGATGTAAGTAGTCTCCAGGTCTTTCTTTTGATGCTATGGATACTGCTGCAGTGGAAAGCTTCTTAAATAGTTTTTTGCCTTTGTTGAAAGATAAATTCTCAAGGGTAGAATTATTAGCTCAAAGGTTATGAAAAATCTTTAGGATTCTTGCAAATATATTTCTATCGCTTTCCAAAAGGATTTCACAAATTACAGTGCCATTAAGCATATTTGATGTCATTGCAAACATTCCAGCATTGAACAATTTATTACATAATTTTACTAATTTAATAGGTGTAAAATGCTATCTTAGAGTTGTTTTATTTTTAATTCCATAAAGAAAAGACAATTTTCAAGAGGTACTTTTTAGAAGAGGTACTTTTTGGCACCAAAAAGAGGAACGTAGGTAGCAGACAGTATCTTCATTTAGCACTCTGTCCACACCAAGAAGGTGCGAGAGCGAGTTGGCACCGACCTCCCTTTCAGAGGATGAGAACAGCCAGACCCGCCCCTCAAATGCACGTCACAATCAGGCCTTTAGTATGTAGCAGAGTGGATGGTCCTGAAATAGTTTCAGTACACTTGCTGGAGCTCACCAATAGAGAGTTTCAGTTTTGCTGAACTTCTAAACCAGCAACACAAGCTGTAAATATTCTAGAAAGGAATATTAGATCGGCAACACGAAAATTGATTATCATCCAACTACTGGCATCTGGACTCAGTCAGAAGGAATTTTCAGGCAAACAGAATCTGGTGTGATGTTTATAGCTGCTTAGAGGGAGCCAGACCTCTTAGCTTTGCTATTTACATCAGTTCCCAAGGGAACTTGAGTGGAAAAGCCTACTCCAGTTTTCGCAGTTTTCCGTTGCCCATTTGCTAGACGGCTTGCCTGAAAGAAGTGATGTGAAACTTGTGAACCGGAATCATGGAAATACTCTGACAGTCTCAGATGGAATTTTAATTATGAAAGCTTTTTCTGTTAAAAAAAAATTAGATACCCCTTTATTTCATGTTCTGGTTCAGATACTCAATAAAATGTAAAGAAAATGAGACAGTTTTGATAAACTCAAAATCAGTAGCAAAATATAAAAGGAAATGCTTGACTGTGAGAAAAATTTTAAAAGTCGTTAAAAATGTGAGTGTCAGCAGAGGTGATTCTAGGCATTTAGGGACGTTTGTTCCCCATCCTAGCTTGCCTTTGACATGTCTGACTTTTTTTCTGGTAGGAAAGTAGATTGTAGAGGTAAAAAAAATCTTATTTCATCATAAAAACAATTGTATGAAGCAGATATCATTGTCATCATTTTACAGCTGAAGAAAGATTCAAAGAGGTGACGGTCCTTGCCCCAAGGTCACAGAAGCGTATCATGGCCCTCTATCTGAGCCCTGCTACTTCTGTTAAGGGTTACCCTTACCTGCACTTGAAATTGAGCCAAGGTTGAAATTCTTTTTCCTAGGCTGTAGAGTGTCTGGGAAAGATGGGAATGAAGATCTGGAGAGAATCGTGCACGAAGGCATGGGGAGAAGCCCTTGGATGGAGAATGTGTGAACACCAGGTGGCAGCAGTGTCCTTGGAGTTCGTGGTTGTCCCCTACCTTAGAAAGCAAGGTCAATGCGCACCAGGGAAGGCGTGATCCAATGCCTGACCTCTGACCTCTGACCTGGATCCCACCCCTCATCCACTTCCTGCTGAGCCAGGTAGATTATCTCACATCTAATAAGCTGTTTCCTTTTCTCTGCAGAGTATCCCTGAGGAAGGAGTCGGGGAGAAGATTGGGAAAGATGACCCAGAAATTATTTACAATGGAAAGGGTCCCGTCTAGATAATTGATGTCATGCAGTGTGTGATGGGGCCTTTTACCCTCCCTGTTCCTTGATATCCTTTTCTGTAAAACGAGGATAATGATGGCCACCTGCCTCACAGGGTCATTGAGATGATTGAAGGAACCCGATACTTGCAAAACCTTAGAACAGCACAGTGCCTGGGGCGCACTATGCGTGTAACACCTGCAGCTCAGGAGTGTTCTTTGCAGAGGGCTTTATCCTCTGCAGTGGTCCTCCATGCCTATCATCTCATCCCATCCTCCCTCTGTATTTTGAGATGCAAATATTATACCATTTAACAGAGAAGGACTCTTAGATTGAGCCAGAGGAAGTAAAAATTCACATGAGCTTTGAAGTCAGACAGACTGAAAGTTAGACTCCCCCCAGGTGTGGGACCACATGCAGGTTCCTTAGAGCCTCAGTTTCTTTGTCTATAAAATGGTGATACTATTACCTGTCTTGTGCATTTATTATGAGGATTAAGTAAAACAACACATATGAAGCATCTTGTGTAGTTCCTCGTACACAGTGAACACTTAAAGTCACTAAAAGGATGTCTTAAAACAAGACACAGAAAAAGGTTTAAGGAAGGCAAGTAAGATACAATCCCACCAGCTGGAATTAACCCTTTTCTTATTGTGTTGTGTATTTACCCTGGTGTTTGCCTGTAATGTGGCTGAGATCACATCACACGTGCACAGGAAACCTGAGTGAGGAGCAGCCGGAAGAGAGTGGCTGAGCGGGCCTCCACGCCAGGCTCCAGTCTGGGCTTTGCTGTGTGACCACTCTCTAAGTTGCCTCTACAGAGTTAAGGCTTAAATCCCTTTTGAGAAACTGATGAAAAAAATATTTAAATGTTTCAAGTTTGAAAATATATGCTTACATTCAAAAGCACATAAAGAAACCAGAAGTAGCCAAAACAATCCTATCATACAGTTAATGGCTGGAATTTTGCCTGGAAAAGTAGTGTTTCATGTGGAAAAAATGTTAATTTCTACATATTTCTGTTGAGCCAACATTTTAATTGTTAAAACATTACTCTTCAAGCTGTTACAATTACAATGGGTAAATTTGGTAAATCCAGTAAACTAGTCATTTGACAAATTGCTTAAATTGACACATTGAGTGAATTGATTCTTCGGCAGATTGGGTTTGGGGGTGCTCTAATTTTTGGCAAATTGGTTTGCGTCTATTGGACATGGAGGAGTGCTCGGTATATATACTTGAGTGAATGAAGACATGGATCAATGAGATGACCTTTCCCTCTAAAGATCAATGACTATACATGATGTCAGCATTTAAAGAGCCTTGGAAGTTTCCTGAGACAGAGACTCCCGTTCTAGGATCACGCATACTCCCTGTGTGTACACCGACTCCAAACCCATGCTCACAGCCTGGATGGCTGCTTGGCGAGAGTGGGTGCCTCTCTGTGGGTTCCGAGTGGAAGCCCACGCACTGTGGGCTTGGAAACAGAAGACGCAGGTTCCAGTCTCCCTCAGTGCTTGCGTGGACTAGGCTTAGAACACTGACCAGTCAGTTCACCCTTGAACAGTTTCCTCATCTATAAAATGGGCGTCATTCTGGCGCCTGCCTGGCCTTATTCTCAGCATCACTGTCAAGATCAAATAAAATATGTAAATATTCTCTGGGAACAGGGAAGTGCTAGATGATGTTAGTTTATTATTGTGAAAACTACTAGATCTCAGGGTCCCGAGTGACCATAGGCTCCAGGTGTCAGAGGGAGGACTGGGAGGGAGCAGGATTTCCTTCGGGAAGGAGGTCCAGGCCTTTGCTCTTTGGCCTCTGCCTTTCTAGTGATTGACACCCATGAAAGAGACACACACAGACCCATTAAACTGCCTCCCCCAGGTCACCTGGCAGTGAAGAGCAGGCAAACACCAGCGGCCTTACATGCCTCCTCCCTGGCCGCGTCAGGGCTGAGGTCATCTGCCCGGAGCACCTGGTGGTGGGGTGAGGAGAGGAGCCTGGAGTCTCCCACAGTCACTCCTGGGCCTGCAAGGCCAGGCTGGTGACATCCTCCTTAGTCTGGCCTCCCCCCACCTCTACCACTCACAGCTCTGAATCCAGCCCAAGGGGGTCCTGAGGGGGTGTCTCCTGGCCACCTTTGCTGCCTCACAGAAAGTGACCCACACTCAAAGAAATCTGGCTGGGGAGGGGTGGGGGAGGGAGAAAACACAGCTGGGTGTGACAGGAAAGGGCATGGAACAGTATAAGCCTGGGAACAGGACCAAAGACAGAAAAATGACAGGGGAGAGAGAGAACTGGAGAGCACTATTATTTTTTTCTGCTCTCTTTTCTCATGCGTGAGAGTGAAATCATTAAGAAAAAAAAAGACATGCTTCAAAGGAAAAATAGCAATCAGTGTTAGCTTTTTGTGCTTGCTTGGGTGGCAGTACCTTCCAGCTGCCATCAGGAGAGCTAATATCACTAAGGGATGCTGCAGGCCAGAGGCCCCCCCCCACCCCCACCCCCCCAGGGCCTGCTGGCCTCATACCCAGGCCACAGGACCTGTGCAGGCCACTGCCACCAGCCAAGCAGTTATTTATCAGCCACTCATTCTGGTTCTCTTTCTCCTTCATGAGTTACGTTGGCTCCAGCAGAGACTTAACATAACAGTTCATTACACTTGGAAGGTGCTTATTCCTTCCAGAGAGCTTCACATCTGTCAACTACAAGCTCATACATCTGAATAGCCCTTCAGGGTCGAAAGTACATGTGTACAGAGGGACTCTGTACTGGAAGATTCTGAGTTCATTATCACAGGTAATGCAGTTATTATCTGCTATCAGCTGGGGCCCCATCTCATCCTCAGAGACCTGTTCAACTTGGCTTAAACCCCCATTTCCAGGGCCTGTGACCAGGGTTGGTTTCAGACCATAACAGGCCGCAGGGCCTTTTAATTACAGAGTTTGCATTCCACATTATATCAAACACATTAGAATATACCCATATTTCACATAAAATATAACATTTTTGCTGTGGAAAAAAATCAAAAAGGTTTTATTAATTTTGCTTTTGAAACTATTTAGCTACCAGTCATTCATTTATGATACGATTGGCTGTGATTTCTGGGCTGTCATCATAAATGCACGGGAAATTTTATAGAGTGAGAAAATCGAATCGTAGCACTATTTTCAACTGGAAAATATTTATAAATACTAAATTTAAAAATGAACTTGACATAATTATGGGTTTGGTAGACATTGAATTAAAATCTGTTACTTTCAATTTTATACTTTTTATGTTTTAGATCCATTGAATTTTTCTCTCATCTCACGTGTTTTCACAGGCCTATGAAGAAAGCTCATCTGCCGGAGGCCCTGTGCCCATGGGGCCTGCTCACCACATGGCCCCATTCGTGGTTGGTAAAAGCCCTTCGCAGATTTCGACCTGTCCCTCACCTCACTTCTAGCATCTTTCGGATTCCTTGCTCCTGTATATCTGCTCATGTTTTGGTTCTAGCTGGTATCAATAAGGGTCACAAAGCTCAGCTCCATCAATATTTCCTACAAAATGTCCCACCACACCAAACATTTCATCAAGTTGGTAACTTGACAAATTCTGAGGGCCACGGAGAGAGGTCGCTCATGCACCTCGCAATCTTTGCCATCTTGATGGCTCCACCTCTCCAGCCAGTGGCCACCTTCCCCGCTCCATATCCTCCACACTGCCTGTGCCAGCAGCGTGGCCACCTTGCCCAGGGCAGCTCTCCAGGGAGCCTATGTCACATTGTCTCCTTCCCTGTTCTGGCTGCTTCTCTTGCAAAAAGCAGACATGCCAGGAATGCCTGCACTCTCTACTCCCCTTTTTCTCCATCTCCTCACTCTGATGCATCCGTCCCCCCAGAGCACCCTGAGCGGGAGCCCCTGCTGGCCACTTCCTGGGATGGGGCCCTCACCATCTCTCCGGTCAAGGCTTTGGCTTGCCTTTGGTTTGTTTTTACCGTTACAAAGTAATAAGATCAGTCTGAATTCTGGCTTTCTTGAACCATCACTCCCGCTCCTGGTCCCACCTCAGGGCTCCTTTGACCTTCAACATCCCCCAGAGAGACACAGCTGCATCTCCAGGAAACAATGGCAGAGTTAAGCCGTTAAGTCGCAAGTGGGACCCAGGCCTCTCGATGGCCAGCCCTGGGCTTTCCCAGGGTCTTTTCCCCCTCACTGCCTTTTATTACTTGGCCTTCTTCAGGGAAGAAATGCCCTGCACTGTGAATTTCCTTCAGCAAATACAGACTCTGCTTGTTTAGGCAAACTGGGCCATGGAGGGTGGGGTGCAGCAGAGGCTGTGGGGGTGGGCAGCAGGGCCAAGTTCTCCATCAGGCAGGAGGCACAGTGCCCAGGGCCGTGATGCTTTCAGAGCCCCATGGATGGGTTAATTTCTTTTAAAATCAGAAGAAAAAACAGAACTCTTAGGTCAAAGAAATTGTTTTAATATATAATATTCATATGTTTGTCTTCATACCAATGCAAACATACCTTTAATATTTTTTATGGAGGAAGGGGCCCAGCAAGGCAGAGTCCTCAGAGTTCACAACATTCATAACGTGGCTCTGGTGGCCAGGGGTCTCCTCATTGAACTTTACCTGTGAAGGTCCATTTCATGGGACAGTTGTGCTGCTGGAGGGGGACAGAGAATTGGCACCTCCTGAACTATGATCAGCTATTGCACCCGCGAGGTAAACCAGATGAACTAATTAAAAGGCTGCTTCTGTCATCAAGGTCAGCATGGATGGGGTCCAGCTGCCCAATCTTAGGGAATTTTCCATAAGTGGAGATACCATACAGAGTATGTGGTTGCTGATTTTCTTCCTGACAAAGGAAGATGGCATAAAACTTAGCCATGGTTTAGGATCGAATCAGTTCTTTATCTCACACCAGGTCAGTGGGCATGGGTATACTTCTTTGTCCTAAGCATCAGACAAGTAAAGCCATAGACCATACTCTGGGGGAAGGGGATAAGCTTTCTCAGCTTGGAGTTGGCAGTCTGAAAGCAGGGTCTGGGGCACGTGTCTTGAAGCTGTGTTTTCACACTTCACGTAATATAAAGAAATATTAATAGCTTATATCAAAGATGGAGGTGTGCAGCCCTTGGTGCTTCCTCTGTCTGGCTTACAGTAGCTCCTCTCTCTTCTTTTTAATGATTTGATCCCATCCACCAATAATCTGCCTTCATGGCACCCCACCTCCACCAGCCACAGGAAGACAGTGTGGTATAATGGGAAATGCTCTGGATATGATGCCAGGGGCCCTCGATTTTAAAGTGAACCCTGCTGCCCCTTAGCTGCAGGATTGTTGGGCAAATTGCCTCAACAATCTGGTCGTCAGTTCATATCTGTAAAATTAAGTCTCCTTTTGTGAAATAATAATATACATATATTGGTCTCTGGTTCCTGACACAGAGCTCCTAAAACCCTTGAAAATAGTGGTGCTAGCAGAACTTTGGTTCTAATAATTTAGTCTTTGACTCCAGTTCCTAACACAGAGCTCCTAAGACTTTTTAAATTTCATCAGTGATAGGCGTGTCTTTTGTTCCAATGAGGTGACTCATGGTGGAATCCTGGATGGGGACTCGTCACTAGAAAGACTATGCTATGATCAGAAGCTTGGAAATTCAGCCCCAACCCCCATCCTCTGGAAAGGGCAGGAGGCTGGAGATAATTGACCATGCCTACATGATGAAGCCTCCATAAAAACCCCAATCATACCAGGTTTGGGGAACTTCTGGATTGATGAACACATCTACACACTGTGATAACGGTGTCCCCCAACTTCACGGGCACAGAAGCTCCTGCACTCAGAACTCTTCTGGACCTTGCCCTATGTGTCTCTTCACCTGGCTGTTCATTTATAACCTTTATTATACACTTTATACTAAACCAGTAAACGTGTTTCCCTGAGTTCTGTGAGCCATTCTAGCAAATTATCAAACCCAAGGAGGGGGTTCATGGGAACCTCAATTTACAGCCAGTACAGATGACAACCTGGGACTTGTGATTGGTGCCTGAAGTGGGGACGGCCTTGTGGCACAGAGCCCTTAACCTGTGGGATCTGACGTCAACTCCAGGTAGATAGTGCCAGAACTGAATTGAATTGTAGAACACCCAGCAGGTGTTGGAAAATTGCCTGATGTGTGGAAAATCCACACATCTGGTGTCAGAAGTGTTGTGAGTATGGTAGTATTTTGATTTTATGACTCTGGGCAAATTCAAAGTTTCTTCACATCAGGAAAAGATTGGGGATTCTTTGTTTGAAGGTATTTCACGACATACACCACACTACACTGTGAAAATGGGGAGACGGAAACATTCACCAGGCAGAAAACCTGCTGCCTTCCATTAACTCCTTCAGTTCACATCCGGAAGCTGGAGCTGCCTTTTAAATTGCTCACCAGTAAACTAGAGGCAGCTAGAAGGCTCCCATGCTGCTATTGGCTGTGTGAATTCTTATATAGTACCCTGCTGCGACCCTTTGACTAAGGTGAGAAGGGAAGATGAGCTTCAAGGCTCACACTGGAGAGACCAACAAAATCCCTCTGGCAAATCCAGGAAAATCTAGACTTCCAAAGCACCAGGGGAAATCACAACTCTCAGACTCAGATCAGACTTCATCAACTTTCCCAACTGGGAGGTGACGTCTCCCATGAAAATCCCTGTGCTGCCAACTCAGCCCAAGTTTACTTCCCTTGAAGTTGACCAGCTGCAAACCCAGAAGTTTGGGGAGAGAGTCCGTGTGGGGATATGGGGACCAAAATGACAATCCCACATTTACCAATAAACTTGGGAGTGGAGTGGGGGAGAATGAGAAAAATACCAGTTGTGGAATTCCTATCCTGGTCTGTTCCCGCCCGCAGCTCCTTGCAGTATGGAAACCATTTAGCTGCAGACAGATGATTTCCCAGGCCTATTGTCAGGAGCACCCGGAGTAAATCACTTCCTTCTCCACCCCTGGGAAAAGTCTCTCTTGCTTGGATCATAATTCAGTCTGCCTCCGGTGAGCTGAGACGGAGATGAAGTATGGAGTGCCCCGGTACGGATGGCCTGAGCTCCAAGAATTATGAGCAGTGAAAAGACAAGATAAAGAGGAGGAAGCTCTGGGGTGAGGCAGCGCCTGCTTCAGACGAACCGGACCCCCAAAACTCAGAGGAGAACATTTGCATTTCTCTAAATCTAAATAATTATTTTAGGTAGAAATATAAAAAATATTTAAAATGATTTTATTCATAAGATTTCTATTTACACATACCTTTCTGGGAATCTATGTATCTCCTAAAATAGGTGTCACTTCCTCACTAAAATTAAATTACATCTAGTGATTTTATAAAAAACACTGGAACAAGCTGATGGGATAAGTAACAAGAGTACAAAGAGCCTCCTTTTAGAGTAGGGAGGCAATAAATGTCTTCCGTAAAGAGCTAGATAGTAAATATCTTAGACTTTGTGGACCATAAATCTCTGTCACAAATACTCAACTCTGTAGTTGTGCCACAAAAACATCCATAGACATCACATAAATGATTGGATGTGGCTGTGTTCCAATAAAACTTTATTTATAAACAGTGAAACGTGAATTTCATATAATTTTCACATACCATGGAATAGTATTTTTTTGAGATGTTTTTCAACCATTAAACAATTTTAAAACCATTCTTAGCTCTCAGGTTGTACACAAACAGGTGGGTTGAATTTAGCCCATGGGTGAGGTTCTGCCTGGTTTATAAAATGCCTGGGGCAAAGAGGCAATGAAGGCAAAGCTTTGTTTTTGGTTAATGTAATCCCTTTCCTATGCTCTGTATTTTAAAATAAGACAAGTGGGTAAGGAAAATGAAAGTCAAAGGAATAAATTGTTAACACAGGAATTTCTAGAAGAGTAAGAGAAAATATTTTGAAGAAGGTCCCTCATTTGCCAGCTTGTAAACAACTACTGACAACTTCAGGAGTGCTGGTTTCACCTCTGCCCAAATCAACAGACTTGTACTGCCCTCTGTTATATTGCAGGAACACACTAAGTGCAAAGATGGTGAAAAAACAGCCCCTGCCCTCTGATAGGGCAACTGCTATTAAATAAGGAAAAATGCTTTCCATTGAGTGATAGGATGCCAACAAAGCATTTATTGAGCACCTGCTACAGGCCAGGTCCTAGGTTAGGTGCCAGATGTTCCAAGATAAATTCTGAAGATGTTTATGGTAAGAGACTTTCTTCCTCACTTTTGCTTGGTTCTTATTTTCTTGAGGGACGAAAGGAGGCACAGAGGGTCAGGCTGGCTGTCCCAAAGGGAATATCAAAGAGGGAGACCAAAGCGTGACTTGTATGTGCCTTAGCAGGGCTGGGACTAGGGTGAGGGGAGTGAGGCCTCTAGGGTGCTAAAGTTAAGGAGGTAATCGCATGCAAGGGCATGACCTTGAGAGTGAGCACCTCCTTAAATTTTGCACCCTGGCACTTCACTTGCCTCACCTTAGACCTGGCCGGTGCCCTAGCTCCCCATAAGGCCTGCTGTGGTCCTGGGAGGGCTGGAGCGAGCATTTGTGGGTTTGGACGACCTGGTGTTCAGGCTCCCTTCCTAAGATGCCCCGATTTCCTGCTGAGCAATCACTTCTTTCTCACCGTCTACAGTCTTGTGGAACTCCCTCGGGGGCCTCCCCCGCCTCCCCCAGAGCCTCAGCTGGTGTGAGGCCCTGAGGCTGGTGTGGGCATCACGCGCTCCCTTCCCGGACTGTGACTCCTGAGCTGGAGGAGTTGGTTTCTGTCTCTTCCCACCACCTATGTGACATCAACAGTCTGAGTAATGCCAACATTACATACCAAGTCACATCTCGGAGCCCTGCCACTCTGAGTGTGGTCCCCAGACCGGCAGACCGGCAGCACCTGGAGCCGATGAGGAGCAGAACCTCGAGCCTGCCCCAGACCACAGTCAGAATCTGCATTTCGACAAGATTCCAGGGTGATTCCTGGGCTCACTAAAGTGTGGGAAGTGCTAACCCACACCTTTCCCCCGCCCGCCCTCCCACCACCGCCATTGCTGCTGCCCTTGCATTTCCCAACCACAGGGACCTGGGAAAGGAGCCTTTCTTGGAAACAGGACTTGCTGAAATTCAAGGAGGCTCAGGGCTGACCCTGCCCTTCCCAGGTGGGCAAAGGGCTTCTCAGACACACTCACCTGGTGCTTTGTTGATGGCTGACTCTACAATAAAAGAAAAAATCAGGCATTGGTTTCAAAAATGATGACAGCACCACCCTTTGAACAAGCCTCTTTCCAGAAAAGCCCCTCCCCTTTACAAGTTTCAGGCAGTGGAGGCAGGAGGCTCAGGAGGCTGCTTCAAAGGGTAAGTTTCCCTACAAAGTCCCCCAGGCTAATATGGGATAGTGGTGGTTCTTTTTTGGAGAAGGGACCTGCTCTATCTTCCTTTTAGAGTGGGCCAGGAGTGAAGAAAGGGCACCAACAATCCTAATCTTCACTGATAGCCTGCCATGCACCAGCTCCTGGACATGTTCTCTCTTTTATTCTTGAATGCGACCATAAAGGACAGGCTTTTACAGAGGAGGAAACAAATTCAGAGAGGCCAAGTAGCTTGCCTCAACTTCTCCAGCTGTTACCTGGGAAGAACCAGGTATTGAATCCAGGTTTCATCAGTGTTGCAGACTCATAGAAACACATGAAACCTAACACACAAGAAATAACTGCGGTCAGCGTGTGCCCCACCTGAGTGGTGCTGGTGATGACGGCTCTGGGTGTGGACGTGTGTGAATGTGTTGGGGGATGGTGGGTGGGGTCCTCGGGAGAGTCGAGGGCACAAGTGAGAAGCTCACAGAGGGGCCTAGCCCTTCATGGTGGTGGGCCACGGCATGGATGAGATGCAGTTGGCTTAAGGCACCCTTCACACATTCGTAATTCAAAATAAAATATCATTACAAAATAAGTGGCAGACAGACCAAGGATGTTCAGATTTTTCCAATGGTGACTCCATCAATGTTTTTTGGAGCAAGTGTAAAATATTAAATTCTATCATTTTTTTCTCATTCTCTTGGGTGCCCTGCTTTTGCTGATGCACTCAGTGCACGTCCCTGTAGGACCCACCTTCACGCCAGCTCTGAGGCCTAGGGAAGCTCGCTCAGCTATGTGGAGGGGGCAGTGATATGCCCCACCTGGAAGACCAGCAGTGCCAATCATGGTTAGGGAGGTGAGGAGGCTGAAAACGCAAGTGAGTCACTGCTCTAAGGATTTCTGGAGTGCCTGCTAGCCCCATTCCTGGGCTCTGAGTCAAGAATGTCATTGAAGACATAGGACAATAGAGAGTGAAAGGAAAGATGTTCCCTGGTGTCAGATACCCTGGCCAGCCAGGGCAGGTGCTTGGCTTTTGTTCCTGCTGCTGGCCAGATCCCTGTGCCCTGCCCCACACCCCAAAGCCTCTCTCAACAAAAGCCACAGCCAAGCAGCTCAGGCTCCTCCTCCAGCACATCCAGGACTGCTCCGACTGAGAACAGGAACAGCCCGCTTCCTCCCGCCGACCCCTTGTTTCAAGGCTAAAGCTACAGAGGCAGGAGCCACATCCTGACAAAGGGAACCACGAAGCAGGGCCTCACATGCTAAGGTTTTTTTTTACCAGAGGAGGACAAGGATATTGTTTTTGTCTGAAGAAAACTTTCAAGTGTCCCAGGTAAGCTTCTCCTCTCTGGAAATAGGATCAACAACTAGGTGAGCTGGGTTTTCATAGTGTCCTTGATAAGTCCCTGGGAAACCAAACCCTGGAGGCGAAACTCCATCATGCCCTGGTGGAGACACCGACCTGGACGCTCCCTTCTGGGCGGCTCGGGGGAGGCGGCTCCCAGAGAGCTGGTGATGGTTGGTCATTCCGTCATTCAGGGTCTATTCAGGCCCCTCCCCTCCCCACTGGAGAGGGGCTCTTCTTACTGTTCACCAACACTGGATTTTAGTTCTGAAGGGCAAAGAAGCCTTGCCTCCTTGTGATTTCAGGGGGGAGATCCAATTGGACTATTTGGCCCTGAACCATCCTGATGAAATGAACATCACAGGCAGCCTCGAAGGAGCCAAGACAGCACCACACAGCAGCCTCACAGGTGAGTACGGAAGAGACAAAGGGCAGCCTTATCTTTGAAGCCTGGGGAAGTTGGCTACAGGGGCTGTTCGCAAGGACACAAGACTCAGATGTGTTGAAATAATAGCATAACAAAAGAAGTTGTCCATCATTGACAGTTTGCCGCATCGGGCACTGTACCAAAAACTTTTACTTGCAATATCTTAATGATGCTGTGAATGCAGGTACTATTCTTATCATCCATTATGCAGTTGGAGAAGTAGCTTACCCAAAGTCACATAACCAGTAAGTGGCAGAGGTGGCTTTCCAATTCTGGTCTTACTTCAAAGCCTGGGACTTTAACCACTGTCCTAGGCTGCGTCCTCCGCAGCACAGCTTAGGTTTCTTTCATCATGACTTCTTTCCTGCATCACTGCTCATTACCAGTAATTAAGGGTCTTCCCAAAATGGAGACGAGAATCGCCCTGGGCAGTGCCTTGGAGCCCACACACCCATTATTCACTTTATCAACTCTGGATCTAGACAAAGAGCGGAGTGGTCGCTGGGAATGTATCTCTTAAATTTCAAGTTTGTGTGTTATTGTTGGTGGGAGGAGGAGAGGGGGAGAAACAGAGACAACACATGGAGCTAGATTTCTTCAAGGCCTCTATTTCAACCAGTGTGGGGAAAGTGTTTTGTTTTTTTTTAAGAACGCAAAGCCTGGAAATCAGATGGCCTTGTAGCGGGAATCACGACAGAGTTAAACAGCTTAACACTATATTTAGGATATGCCTGCACTTAAAAGAAATAGCTTTGTTTGTTTTTTTTAAAGTGTGTGTTTTCATTTCCTATGAGTCAGAAAATATCCAAATTACCAAGAATCTCATCTCAGTTCTAGTTACGAGAGCAAAAAATCAGAAACAATCCAAATGATCAAAAATAGGAGAATAACAAATTATGGCATATTAAGCAGATGGAGTATCATATAATGATATCATAAAGACTAGGTGAGTCACATAGGAAGGTGCTTATGCAAAATTTTTTGAATAAGGTTTTGAATGAAAAGCCCTATATACACACATAGGCAAAACATATAGAAAATATATTTTTTATAGTGGTAGTGAGATTATGAGTGACCTTTTCCTTCACAGATTTTCTCTATTGCTTTTGTAACGTTTTGTGACACACAAAAAACTTGAAATGTATACAGTTATATGGTGGCATGTACATTTTGGCTTATTTGCCTTGCAACTCTGTATCCAAATGTGGCAAAGAGCTTTTCATTTGAACTCACAAACTGCTGCATGGAATTTACATATTCCTTCAAATATATAACACATATCTATTGCTGTTAGACAAATTGGAATGAATTCTTCAGGTTAGAGTCTCTTTCATCCAAATTTAATTATGCCCCGTTTATCAGTAATACTTTATCTTTCTTGGGTAGGAACCAACGTTAGAAAAGCATAAGGAGAGTTCCCAGCCCCCTGCAGTTCCTTCAATACAGTAGCAAGACCCAATTCTCTCTGGCATACCACCTCACTTTTCATCTTTCCTGGAAGGCTGGAAAATGGATTATCCAGAGATCCCCAGGCCTCCTTACCCGTTACGAAGGCTGAACCCCTGCAGATCAGGTCACTGCCTTCTCTCAGGGTCGCAAGGGCTCGGGAGTCTTCCCATGGAAGAAGTGAGCATTCATGGCAACTCTCCTCCATTTGCTTTCCCAGAAAGCAGATGCTCCCTGTGGACCTCCCTAGTGGAGTAGAAAAGCTGATTTTATAGTCCCTAAGAGTCGATGTCATTATTTATACTCTATTCTTTGTTCTAAAGATTGAGAGATGCTCTGGGACAAAAGCCAAGGCATCGCAAAACCAAACTTTACAAAAAGTTAAATGGCACAAAACAAGGAATGGGAAGTGGGTGAGAGTGGCGAATTTTTAAAGTCCCGCAGAAGAAACCTACAATAAAGAACAAAAAACTTGGTGGCCAGAGTAAATAGTAAAGCCAAAGCCTTTATAAACTAGCAGAGCTCATTTCTAAGATTTGAGAGGTGAGAGCGAGTCGTGAACTGCGTGTGGCTCGAGGACCTGAGAAAGTTACACAGCATGCCTGAGAGCCTTTCCCACTCATTTTAGGTGGTTAAAAATCTTCTAGGAAGGGGGCATGATACCTGTTTTCAATGCACTCCTGTATCATTTACTCTCAATTTGCCATGTAATCATATCCTATTATCACTTTTTAAAGTGTGTGCATTGCTTCCTCTAGATTATAGACTCCGTGAGGTCAAGAAGTCTATTTTATGCTTTTTCTATATTGTCCTACAACCCCCAAGCTATAGACCCTAAAATAATGTGTGTGCTTCTTAAGTGGAAATGGAATTTAATTCTTAGTCCCATAGGCCAAATCAAGTATAATCTTAATTTACATCTATTCTCTAGTTACTAGAAGACAACATGGAAGCCCTTTCTGTGTTTAAGAGAGAGCGAGCAGAACAAGAGATCTAGAGTAATAAAAAATTGTAGTCGGAGGGGGAAGAGAGAACCCAAGCGAGAAACAGGAGACAGTCCAGTAGGGGCTTTCAAGTAGAGGATTAGCCACTGAAGAGATGTGAGCAGTTTTGCCAGACTTTGAGACTAGCAACACTTCGTTGCGGCACATTTTCTTTACATTTATTACATTCTTATTCCTCGGCAAACTACTCTGCCTTGTTCCTTTTTAATGTCTTGGGAAGGTGCTAAGGCAGTCTTGGAATGTTCTGGAAAGAAGTACTTTGTGAGGAAACAGCAGGAAGACAAATCATGATGGCAGTCTTCAAGCTAAATAAGCCAGCAATTAATCACTTGCTGGCTGGGTTCCGAGACACAGATATGCTGGCCATCCCTACGAAGCCGTCATCCACTTTAAAAACAAAGATGAAAAATCCTATTGCCTGGGTGCTGGTTCATATTTCTAATATGCTCATCACCGTGCTTTCAGCAACAATATTTAACCCTATTGGGGTGGTGACAGGGTTCACTTCAGAAAATGGTGTCCTTGATCACAGCATGATTCAAGTAGTTACTCGGCAAGTGTTTTATTGTGAAATATGGTTTTCCCAGAGGCTTGGGATGGGATGGGGTGGGGGTGAGGGTGCTGATGCAGGATGTGGTCAGCCCATCGAAACCTGGCTCATTGGAAGGCCACAGAGCTATATTATTTCACTGCATGTACCTGGGAGTTTAATACCCAATTTATGAGTCCAAACAACAAGAGTTCCACTGGAAAGACAACGTTTCAAATCCTGAGTATCTCCTGAGTTGAAAACAGACTCACCATCACACAGTGTGCTCCCCTCTCACCCCTGTTCCTATGAAGCATCCACCCAGAAGCTCCTCCATGCCTCCCGCCCAGGCGTGCCCAGTTGGCCCCTTGGGAGACAGAAAGGAGAGTCCTTCCTTGGGCACACACACAAAGGGCATTTTACCTTTCCCATCATTAGCTTTCCTCTGGAGACAGTGGGTTCCACAGTGGTCCTGCCCAGAGGCTCCTCAAGAATGAATGGGGCTGACCTGCCTTCACTTACACCGGCTGCAAGGACTGTGAGCAGTATTCCTTATTCTGTCCGCTTCCCCTCAACTCAGCAACACATCCAAACACAGTTTGAGAATGCAGCAACAGAAACTCATTTCCAAGGGCCAGTGTTTTGCTTAGAAATGAAATGTGAATCTATCGCTTTGAAACATTCTTTGCCTCTTGTGCACAGGTGATTAATGACTCCGGAATTGTTACTTGAGGGTCTGTGTCTGGACCATTTGTCCAATTAACAAATGTATTTTGAATGTCTTCTATGTATGGGGTACTGTTGCAATGCAATGAATGGCCTCCAGGGGGATGGAACTGGGAATTTTCATTTCAAAAGGAAAAAAGTTACTTTCGGTTTCCCTAAGGACTCAATGCAGGGGGAGAAGGGCTGAGGAGCAGAAAGAGGACCAGAGGAGAAGGGGGGCACTATACACACTCCACCTCGTTTACTTGTGAGGAAGTGTGTAGGGATGGGAATTAGGCGAACCATCTCCATTAAGGATGAAGAAATTGCAGCTCAAGTGGTAAAATTAACCCGGGGTCTCAGTGAGTGGTGGAGCAGGATGCAACGCTGGCCCCTCTGGTTTCCAGACCCGGCACTGCACTGCCTGCCCCACAGGAGAGCTGAACTGGATGGGGTTGAACTCAACCAGCTGAATGACCTCGAACAAGCCACTGAACTTCTCTAGGCCTTGAGGATTTCAAGCCTCCTTCCTGCTCTGAATCAGCATTTCCAGTCAGGGCCTCAGCCTTGGCAGGCCCTGATAAGGCCCTGACTCAACTCTTTGTTCTCCATGGCCTTGGTAACAGATGGAAATGAAACTCTCACAGGCAGCAGGAACCAATCTTATCCTCTAGGTCGATGCCCATTTGTCAAAAATTTGGCAAAAGTTGCATTCCTATTAGCGAACCCTCAACATAGCTTCATTCATTGTTTGGCACACAAAATTTACGACATCTGTCGAAGGAATGTAGCTCTGAAAACTCTCAATGTCAAAAAGTATATATAATGGAAGGAACATTTCTTGCGCCGCCTGACATTTCTAATTTCTTTCCAAATCCCTGTCTCCAATTCTGGGAATGATGGCTCCCTGAGCACCCAGTGCTTTTTGTTTTGATTGGAGAATTCAGATTTTTTTTTCTGTATGTACATCTGACTGCAGATTAAGAAAAAAAAAATCACTTCTACAAATAGTGTTGACAAGTTGGAAAAATTGTTAACATACACTCAGACATTTGTTCAAATAAAAGACATTTTTTTCCCCTAGATTAAAAGAAAAATCAGGCCCAAAGTATTAAACTCTGGAAGATATGTACCAGCATACCCCAAAATTCGAGTTTGTTTCTGCTAACAACCTCTAGAAGCAATAAGGAGAGAAATCGTTGCCTTCAATGCCAGTCTCAAAAAGTTCAGAATGTATCCACAAAGCACTTTTCCTTTTTTGTTAATAAACGACTGTAGCACTCTCATCACAGATGTCATCGTTTTTGGAAGGCACTTATGTTCCTACCCTGTACCCCTTCTCTCACTGTGGAGTTCCAGTGTTGTACCCTGAATAAGGCAACTTTGCCAGCTGTTCCTTCTGAAATCCGGGCCTGCTAAATTTCAGCAATGGAATTTAGAACACGAATCTTGAATTCTTTGTCTGACTTCATGGTTTTCTAAATGGTGACCACATCAGCTTCCAGCCTCAGTGTCTCCAATGAGGAGCCCTAATCTCTGAGCGGCCTGTTCAGGTTATCACCCTGGGGACAGACCCAAGGTGTGTGCCACATGGAGATTGGGTGTTCTCCCTTTTCTATTTAATCAGAAAGATCAGGTAATAATCATTCTTCGACTTGCATGATGCTTCCTTAATTCATGGATTTCCTCTGACCCCTGGAACCCAGGGAGGAAGTCAGGCGATAAACCACTCGTGGTCATGACAGCTGCAAGTTGACTCAGCCTACACCCTCCCAGCCGAAATTGCTGCTTCGTCTCTTTCTCCCTATGTCTAGTAGTTGCTTTTCCTCTGCTGTAAAACATCTGAAACAAGTGGAAGAATCCGAACGGGGCTTATGGAGTCACACAGGCCTAGGTTTGAAGTCCGACCCCACTCCCTGTGAGCTACAGGGCTGCAAGTAGGTTGACCCAGCCTCCTTGAGCCTGTTTCCGTGTTAGTAAAACGGGGACTGATGTGAAGCTGAAATAACATGGGTAAGGTGCTTATTACAGGTTTTGGCGTATGGCATCCGAGAATAGTATTAACAATCATCATCATCATCTGGGGCAAAGGGAGTATTGTCCCAGCTTGTCCCAAGCTGGCTATTAAACATCCTCTGTGGTGGTCTCTGGAGCACGTGTGGCATGCTGAGGACAGCAGCAGTTGGTGGTTATCAAGCATACCTGAGGGCCTGTGCTATGTACTTCATTACACGGGTTATGCATTCGAGTCCCATGATAACCTATGTGCTAGGTGCTAATCTTAGCCCTGTTTCATAGATGAAGAATCTCAGATTTTAGGAACTTGACAGGCTAGGCAGCTAGTAAAAGGGAAGCCAGATCTGGCTCCCAACGTGGGAGTGTTGGGTCCAGGAAAGGCCTCTAGGACTAGAGGTGAGGCAGAGAGGCCTTGTCTGTCTAGCTGAGGAGGGCAGGGTGAGCCCAGGGAGGTGAAGATGCGGCAAGGTCGAGACCCAGAGCGTTGATTTGCCTTATACCCTTTTTTTCTGTGGAGAAAAACCTGGTCAAAGGGCTTGGAAAAACAGCTACAGAGATGTTCAATACTTTTCAATGGAAATACTACCCGAGCATCCACAGGCGTTCTCGTTTATCTCCATTCTGCTGTGTTCACTTTTCCTGAGAATGCCTTTTCTCCCTGCAGCACAAGTTTGGCCAACTAATGTTGTTACTCATCTATCTGGTTGGCTTCAAGTCTTCAAGAGTGATCCGTGATACTTTGTTTCCTACTCTGAGAAAATGACCAATGTATTGGAATTTAGAACTCAATGTAAAAGCAGAAAATCACAAAGACCCTTTAAAGCAGTACTTTTAAGTAGAATCACACTGCTGGGGACAAAGCAGATTTGGTGCATTACCCCATAATTTGTTGATCTGTATGTTTGGCACTGCTGAAGACTAACACATGAGGCACAGTCGTCAAAGTAGTAAAACCACTGCTGAAGGGCCTACAGGGAAGTGCAGATACAGACAATAGACGATAACTGGAGGTAGTCTTCTGGAAAGGGTCTTTCCTGCTGGGTTGTAACTTGAACTGACCGAAGGGATGCTGCCTTGAGTTGTTCTGGGAGGGTAACACATGGAACCCCGTTTCCCCCTGGACTCTGGGATATCGTTTTGCTTTCAGAAACCACCCATCAGGGAAGGTGGGTCAATCATGCGATCTAAAGTTCACGAAGTAAAAATAAACGACAGGACCACCAGATTTAGAAAATGTCCTACAATGTGCATTTTATTCCACATCATTATACAATGTTTACATATAGTTATAGCTCTTAAGAACATGGTTTTTCTTCACCAATTATATGTAGTGCCTAAATCTTTCACTTTAACATCAAGAAATGAAGAGTGGAAACCCACATCGAATGCTGTCCTACGAGCTGTAATGAGCTGCAAGTGTGCCAATTAGAAGGAAATGGTCTTAAGAGAGCAGCGTGACTTACAAACCCTTGGCTTTAGTGAATTCAGGCATACAGGATCCATAGTCTCATCTCATAGTAAAACTCAAGACAAAATAAATTAGTGTTGGACGGAGTTCTAAATTGTACAATATGGAACGAAAGACCACAGTGGGACCTTTTGTTTAAAGTAGCACCAATCCACACCTGATTGTGTTTCCAACATGAATCTTCCTGATGAACACGTCGTTGGCACTTCGAGTGGAAATCTTCCTGCTCTATCTAGTGAGGATTCCTAGACTGACTAAGCATACAGTGCTGCTAAACTCTCTACGAAGTGTGGCAACGTCAACCCGGGAAATGGCACATTGGAATCTTTATGGCCCTGACAGGGGCTTGCCTCTGTGTGTGTGTGTTTTCCCCACCCCCTGATCTAGCTGGTATGTTGTGGATGTTTCTGTGACAGTGGTAAAAGTAAATAAAAATGCATTTACGGGGTTTCAGGGTAAGCATGGTGTTTAAAAACAAAACAAAAAAAACAACAAACACAACATGAAAGAATGTGGTTCGCAGCTAAGGAGGTTTTCACATGTTGTTTAACTCCAGTAAAGTCTGATCCAGCATCTGATGCATACTAAGGTTTTCTTCTTTGGCGTGAGCCACTTTCTCTGTGGTGGGATTAGAAAATTAAGTCATGAATAGCTGCGCTTCGGACACAAGGGTGGTTTGTGCCTTTAGGCAGGCGAACATCAATCACAGACATGGGGGAGACGATTAGAACCAGGCATGCTGGGAGGACACTCCTCATTTCCACACAAGGACCTACGAGGGGGAAGCCGCCTCTGACCAGGAGGAACCACAGGCACAGCGGGTTCTCACGGAGCGGCCAGGCGGGCCTTCACCAGCAATCCACTCAGAACAAAGCTCAGGTGGGGTCAGGTGACGGTTCGCCGGCCGTGTGCCGTGGGGACGGGGAGGTGCTTGCAGCATGGAGTTAATAACAGCAGACATTTCTGAGTCACAGGCAGTGAAAGGTCTGAGAGAAGTGCTGTGGCACAATCTCGCAGAAAACAAAGATGATGTAAATGGTTTTCCGACAACGTTTGAAATCACTTATTTCTGTTGCTCATTAAAAAAAAAGGATCAACATTTCATGCACACTTAGTACGACATCCCCTTA
Organism: Equus quagga; assembly: GCF_021613505.1. Taxonomy (NCBI): domain Eukaryota; kingdom Metazoa; phylum Chordata; class Mammalia; order Perissodactyla; family Equidae; genus Equus; species Equus quagga. The sequence continues at coordinate 56,981,667 of NC_060268.1, read as the reverse complement.
CTACTCTTAAAGTGTTCTATTTATCATTAGCATGACAGTCTCACCAGACTCCAACATCACCATCAGACGGAATCAAAGCATACCTTTCAGACAACCAGGGCCTTCTGACATGAGCTCCTGTTTTCAAAAGCTATTCTGCCCAAGCATAGGTACATTTAACCATATTTCAAACACTATACCAGGTATTAAGATCTTAGGAATATGAATATGTAATAGAAATATATATATTATATACCATACCCCATATATAATATATATATATAGTTATACACACCCCCCCTGCTTTGGCTTTCTAACTTAAAGCAGGACTCAGTTCTCTGTAGGAAATAGAAAACATTTTTTTTTTGGTTCTCATTATATTTCGGTTCAAACAAGAGGACCTGCTGTCGCAAAGAGGAATGCTGAATTGATAGTTATAAATATTTATCCATATACATATGTATTTTTACCATAAAAGCTGTTTTGAGATTAAAGAGAACTTAATACTCGAGATAGAAGAAGATAATGCAGGCGAGGCCAGCCTTTCAGCTGCTTCCCTCTGCTTTCGTACACTTCTGCAGAAAGCCACTGTTTTCAACCCTATTAGTTGGAGGTACGACAGTCTGAGGTTTCCTGCCCAGGGCTCCACTCCTAGAATTCAGCCCCAGTTCTTTCCCATTTAAGTTTAATCCTCATTCAGGGCCAGCTTTAGTTGGTTAGTTAGGCGGCGGTTTTGCTCAAGTTGCTGGTAGAGTTGATCTGTACAGGTCAGCAAGCAGGTTAGCAGAAGAGAAGAGGCAGAAGGAAGAGAGGTTAGCTAGACTTGGTGAGAGGAAGTTAACAGACAGAACACAGAGATACCTCAGACACAGGTCACTGGCTGAGCGGTTTACCCTCACCCCATGGTCATCTGTCCCGTCCCCAGGGAGGGTGGATGGTAAAGGCCTGGCAGACTTAGGGGAAGCCAGGACCTCTCTCTTGGTGGGAGGGGAGGGGAGCAACAAGATATGAGGGGGAGAAAGAGTGGATGTTTCTCCTGCACCTACAAAAACCACTGTGTGTGAGCTGGAAGCAGTTTCTGGCAAAAGCTGGGGAACTGAGGCAGGGCTGGAGGCAAGCCCAGCATGTCACCCGCTCCTTGCTAGGGCTCAGTGGTGATCTTACGGTGACACCTCAACCTGCCCATTGCTGCTCACCTCTTCCTGGACCCCCTTTCATGTCCACTCCAGGGGCTGGCTTTCCTTTCAGGTAATACCAAGAGGGGGCAACAGATACTGCATTAACATTTTTTGAAATGCAGAACTAAGCTCGCTGCCCCTCCCCCAGTCACCATGACACAGGGTACGAATTCTGAACTCTTGTCCAGCTTTGCTACTGGGTGTGTGTACCAAACAGCAAAAGAACACTTATCTCCATTCAAAACTGACTTCAAATTTATCTGCTTACTTCTTGAAGAGGATGGCATTCGAGTTTGGCGCTAGACGGATGTGTGTAAAATGAACAAAATCTCAAACATCTACATGGAGACCAGTGTGATATAAATTTTACACATTGGTATGTAATCTGCAAGGAAGTCTGTCTGTACTGATAAGAGTGAGTCTATATCTGACGGTCCAAGGGACACCCAGACAATGACAAGAACCTGGCACCTACCACAAAAAGCCGGAGAATACAAAACTGTTGTGAATGACAGTAACAGCCCGGACCCAGAAACTCTAATGATCTTGAAAAGTTGAGAACCCCAGCCCTGGGGAAAATGAAAATGTCCAGTCTCCAGCCCTATGTCTGTTGGGAAATTGATCAATTCTTATTTTAACTTTCTCTGATAAATAGTAGGAGATGGGAAAGATGTTATGTTCATATTCTATTTTCTAGCTTGGAGTATCTGCCGCCTTGTCCTCTTTGCTCATCCAAATTTTCTGAATACTCAAAACCCTGGTCAAATGTCACCTCCTGCAGATGGCTTTCAATTATTCTCTCTTCCTCGCTGACTCTAAACGCACATCACCTATTAGTTCAGACTTGCTTCACTCATCTGTTTTCTCACAAGATGGCCAGCTCGTGGAGGCCAAGAACATTTCTGATTCATCTCTTGACCATCTTCCACTACTTTCCACAGTGTCTTGCAAACCGAAATCCTGCCACTATATTCACAGCCTCACATGGGGAAGTATCCAAATGGGCAGGCAGGATGTCTCAGTCTGCTGAGCCAATGTTTGGCCAAGCTGGAATGGAAGAACTTCGGAGAAACCTTAGGGAATCAATGTGAACTGAGCTCAAATGACAGCTGCCCCTACCACATCCTCCTTTGGACCTGCTCCACCTCAGGTGCCATGGAGCTGAGACACCTGGGTAGCCTGAGGGCAGGGATCAGAAATCGTTACATATTTGGAAGTATTTTCCCCTCCTGTCCCACCTCCCAGGTGTTGGGGCCTCTAGTGCCCAGACTTGGCAATGCTTTCGATTTGGTCCAACCAAGGCTCTTGCAGCAGCTGTAGCTGTGGCCTAGCCCTTTGAACTAGAAGGCTGGGCTCTGACAATTTCTCGATAAACTCAACTTGCTACTTATCCTCTTGCATGCCCACACCTTCTTGGGCTATTCCAGATTTGCCTTCCCAATCCATCAGTTTCCTATTTCCCCTTGTAGACTGTACTTAGAGAAAGTGTGAAAGTCTCTGGAAGAGCTTCCAAAAAACAGATGTGCCCTCAGACTTAACAAAACATCTGCTCAGCAGAACGTGCACTCTGGCCATTTTGTCTATGGCAGGAAGCAGGGTTACTCAGAGAAGGGCCCACGTCTATCACCCTGAATTTAAAGAAGAACTAAGCATGAATCATGGTCAAAAGTAGGCCCAAGGAGCCTTAGGAAAAGAAAAACGTGCAATTCCAGACGTCTTTATATTCTCAAGGGAGAGACACCGTCCTGATGGAAGTCTACTACAGCACTGCTAAAATACTCATGTCACAGACCTCTCAAGGGTATTCTTTTCTCTGCTCTGACGTCTCTGTTGAGTGATTGACATGACAAGTTTATTTGACTACAGTGGTACATCAACCCTCTTAGGCTAACAAAACCTACACACAAACAGATGAAGATCACCCACATTTAAAACACAGGAGAAATACAGCCAGACTTTTGAGGAAGGAGAAATGTTGGGAATTAAGAAACAAAAGTCCACATCATTTTAAAGTTCTAATTTTGCAATGTTTGTGTGTGTTTTTAATCACTTACTTGCTGTTTTTGAAGTGAAATAGTGAAGCCCAAATAAAACAGAACTGTATTCTGAATTAATTTCCACCAACTAATTTGGCAGGGGGTGCCGACGGGGAGAGAATCACCTTCATTTGCTATACTTTAAAAATGTTCACAAATGAAAAAAAACCAGCTATTAACACAAAGATTCTGTATGTACAATCAATTTTGACTTGAACATAGTAATCACATTTAGTAAACCTAAGATGTCATTTCATGATTGAAATGAACGTGGCTGAGTAATGAATATCCTTTGAAAAAGTTTTAAGTGTTCTTTGTGCTAAAAAAAAAAAACGGATGATCAAGGATCTCAACTTACGTGGTTTGAATCCAAGTTCTTTTTCACCTTTCCCGATATGTAAATTCCTAGCAATGGGGGATGGCTGGGGAGCCATTCATTAGTTAATCACGTCCTCCCATGCAGGGCCATCTAAATATCAACAAAGAAGGCTCACCACACCCCAAACTAAATAAACCTCTGGCAGAGGAAGACACTGCTTAAGGTGGATCTTTCAATTCCAACAAGCAGCATCCTCTGTGCAGATGTTCTCAACCCAGACTGTACACCAGAACCGTCACAATCCCTAAAAAATACAGATGCCCAGGCCTCACTCTAACCCTTGGAAACCAAAACTCTGAAAAGGACTCAGGCATGGGTATTTTTTTTAAAAGTTCCACAAGGAACCACTGCTTTAGGAACTCTTGATATTAACGCATAACGTTCAGAATGAAAAGGGAAAAAGCAAAAAAAAAAAAAAAAAAAAAGCAGCAGCCAAAAATTAACCCTCATATGCATGAAGCAGATTTGTAGTTTATTCGGTTTTGGAACTAAAATGTCAATAAATAAGAAGTAAAAAGAAAAGCCAACAGAAACAGTTCCACAGTGTTTATTTTACACTGAAATGAAGAGCTTCTGTACAGTAGAAAGCACAGTGTGTGCCTGGCCCTACGGCAGGAAGCTGACAGAAAGAGCCAGGCTCAGCTGGAGAAGAGACAAACCGCAGAGCTCAGAGAGGTGGAACGTCCAGCTTGATGAAAGGGTCTTGGGAGAAGTGAAGCAAAGAAACTTATCTGCATGAAGAGAAAAGATGGGAGAAAAAGAAAAAAAGTGGCACAAATGGAAAAAAGGAAAACCGAACTCAGAGATGAGAACAGCACTTGAAACACAGGTGAGAAGCAGACATGCAAAACCCGCGGCCAGCTGCACCTGCAGGAGGACGGCCATCTTTACCCCCAGTGTCTGGACCCGAGGGGTCACAGGCCCCCTCTGGGTAAGGGTCCATTTAAAGACTCATGAACAGAATTTAAAAGCAAATTTTAAGCGAAACCCACCTCTCAGAATATTTAATTGTACTTGATGCTAAACGTTTTCCCCATAGAATCACCAAATTTTAGTACTGGAAAAGACCTTAGAGACTGTGAATCTGGTCCACCCCTTCATTTACAAATGCGAGAAGAGTCATGGAATGCTCTCTAGTTTCCATGGTGACAGTCGTGTCTCTAAGGGCAATGTGGAGATTCTATAACCTGTAAGGCAGCAGGCACATGCCACACTCTTCAAGCTACCATTTTTCTGCATGGGTAAAGGAATGACAGGTGGGCCTGGAAACGAAATTTCCAGCTCCTAAGGAATTCGCTGCTATATTATTAGAACGAAGAGCATACTCGGTGAAACATTCCAGGTTAGAATTTAAAGAGGCAGAGTAAGTTTAATGTTTAGGTTTGGTTAGTAATATGTAAATTACTTCTGTCTGCTCATGGTTCTCATGAGAACAAGACCATCTACTCCAACACTGACTGCCTCACCATAGAAAAAGCTGGGCCATTAACTCCCAAACTCATATTGCACAATCTGTGTTCTATTTCCCATGTGTTTGACACAGTTTGTGGTGTTTTTTGCATTTTAATTCCTTTTATATAAATACAGAATATTAAAGGCTTGGTTACTCAGCAGAGGGTTCATTTCTGTCTAGAATTCTTAAAAGTGAGGAAGAGATGATCTTTTACAGCACCATTCTTCAGGCTGCATTTGATCAATTTCCTTTCCCTCAGAACCTCAGTAACCTGACACTTTAGGGCTCTTTAAATGTGTATTTCTTTTGTGAAAATGATCACATTGTATTTCATTGAATTTCCGGAAACCAATTGTTATTTCCAGGGAAGTTCCTGCACAACTGCACAGCTTTCTAATTTCACTTGAGCCTCGTTTAACTTCCTAAAAAGATAGCGCTCAAGTCACTCATTGCAGGTCACTGCTTGGTGGAAACAATCCAGCTCAGAGATTATGAAATAAACGGATTCTGAAAGGAAAATGACTTGTACAGATCCTTAAACTACTTGGCCTTTATATTAGTAGAATGTGAAAAAACAATGACGATCCTAGATTACGCAGAGAGTAAACAGAAAGGTGCAAAGATGGAGATTCTGGAGGTACAGAAGGAAGCAGCGGTGAGTTTATCGTATTAGCGTGAGGGCGCGAATGTGAGCAGGCAGGGTGGATGAACATTTACATGGAAGTCATATCGTTGAGAGCGTGGTCCAGCTCCTCGCTGATGGCTTTGTACTTCAGTTTCTGAGCGTACAGCTCGTCTATGACCAGGAAGTGGAAGGCAGAGGTGCAAGGACATGGAGAGTGATCAAGAGATGGAGGGTGAGTGAGGGTGGCACGGACACCATCCCGACACAGCAGCAAGAAAAGGGCAATGCATGAAGGAATTGGTGCCGCAGCAGGTGGCCAGTGCAGGAGGCGTGCGTTTTGTTTTTAAATGAATTGAAACAAAAACAAAAAGAACAAAACCCATTAGAAAATAAAACAAGAAAGACTCAATATGAAAATCATAACAAATAGGGTAGGTAGGTTTATCAGTAAACCATGTTAAGCCCTAAACAAAACCACAGAAGGCTGTCTCCTGGGTGGGTAAGAGAACACTTTTCTTTTATAGGGCCATATTTTAATTACGGTGGAGTAGTCAGCCGCCTGCAACTATAAACAGTGGAAAAAATATCCAAGGGCAATGTTTGGGAAGAACAATTCATGACAATAGTCTGTAATCCTTCTCTGGCTCCACTTTCGGGCCACTGACTTCCTGACAAACTAGACCACTAAGCCGTGGATCTCTCAGTGCTGTGTAAACTCCTCTTGTGGTCTTCCTGCTCACGCTGTCCTGTCACCGCCCAGGGGGCTTGAAAGGCGCCGACAGCCACACTTTTGACGGTGGTAGTGTGCCCAGCCTGCACTTTACAGTTTGTCATGATGGAAGTTTCCCACTTTGCTGCCCTCTGGCAGACTGTTTGGTAACCATTCATCATTCTCTCTTCTCCATCAGCTTGGCTATCATCTGCACCAACCCCCAGTCCCTCTCTAGCCCCTTCTGCCTCTGATGTACATATTCTATGTACTTTTTCTTTCTTTCCTTTCCACAGCTGACCCTTCACAAGCCTCAGAGCTCAACATTTAGGATTTCTGTGAGATACAGTGGGTGTTACTAATACAAAACCTTAAATATCTTAGGGGAGAAATGCTTAAGTATAATCTCAAAATACAATGCCCTATTATCCCCACCCCCTTTCAGGGTATAGAGCATTTGCCAAGATCATTAATGGCTGAAAAAATCCCCACCTACACCCTTACACTGAATTCCTACTTGGAAGAAGATGAGTTCTGTCTAAAGACAAATCCATATCATTCTGTCAATTAGGAGGGGTGACTAAAGACAGACAATACACTAGAGTCTTTCCCATTTACAACCACCTCACCTACAATGAAAAATAAACCTGCCACACTCCTGAAGGGTGTCTAGTAAAGTTGGATGGGTCTGGCATTACAAAGAGATGTACCCTGTCTGCTGGCTAACAATCATCTGGTGAGCAGAGGACTCAGGCCCAAGAGTTTTAGAGCCAGAGAATGAAAACCCCGAAGGACAGACAGGAAGAAGGTGCAAGAGCAAAGAAGTATATTAAGGAGGATGCACGTGGATTGGAAAATTGTCTTGCCAGGTCAGTATTCAACCATAAGGATTAAATTAAAAACAAAACTTAAGGTCTTACCTTCTAAGTCATCAATGCTTTTCTCCAATTTAGTTACTGACCTCTCTGCAAATTCAGCCCGAGTCTCAGCCTGTAATGATTCAGTTTATTTCAATTAAAATTGGGAAGTTTATATTTCCAGTAGCTACAAATATAGAGAAAACCAGACAATGAAAACCAAGCTCAGCACCCATAAAATGGGTCTGATACTACCTGCCAGTCAGTCACCACCGTGAGAGGCGGCAGCTAGCGCAGTACATGAACTCCAAGACCACCTATGCATATTCCTGACTTGGATCATCATAACTTTAAAATGAAAAGGCCCTGACCTGCTCCATAAAAACAAACTCATTTAAAATCCAGTTGGCTTTGTCCAAAACACTCATAATATTACCTCCTTCAGCTTGTCAGAAAGGACCTTGATCTCTTCCTCATATTTGTCTTCCTTCTGTGAGTACTGTAATTAGAAAGAACATTCCAGATGTCAGGCCACAGCTCACTCAATACTCTTGTCTTCTAATACAAAGAAAGCGCCAGCCCAGCCAACAGATGTTGAGGATCTCTTAGGAGGTAATGGAGCCCCTGATATCAAATGGCATAGCACAATACATTCTCTGTTTTCTTGCCTCTTGTTTTACATGAGATAAGAACAAGATAACTTATCCATTTGGCACTTGGTTTAAATTAAATTGTTACAGATGACTCACATACTCAACATAAAATACATTCTTGATTAAAAAAAAAAAAAAGAATCTGTTCGCCAATAACCATTAGGAAATCACCTCAAAACGATTCCATTTACTAAAATGCCTGATGCACTACTGCTTTCATCGGCCGGGCCTCAGAAAAGAAAAAGCGTGTGTCTTTTGAGTAGTTCTTAGAAGACACTTTTCCCCCATACCATGCTCCTGGCCTACCTTCTCAGCCTGAGCCTCCAGTGACTTCAAGTTGTTCGTCACAGTTTTCAATTCTTCTTCAAGCTCGGCACATTTGCTAATGTTTTCGATCAGAGGCAGAGAGGGTGGGAGACAAGCCAAAGGAAAGAGGAGAGAAAAAGGAGAGGGATGGGAAAAAATGAAAACCGAGTCCTAGAGAACAAAGGGCTGCCTTAAAGTAGCCAAATCATCATGTATTAAAATGCTCAATTTTGCCATGGACACTGCCCCCCTTGCAAGAGCAGAAGGCAGGGTGACAAACGCCAACAAATTTGAAGTGTGATAATTTGGCTGCTTCTTTGGCTGCACCAAAGAGCATTTATGAAGGAAAAACAAAGGAGTATAAAGGACCCAAAGAAAGCACTTAAAGCAAGAAATAAGACAGCAGAGGGTGTAGTGAAGGTGCAGGCGTTACACCAAACGGACCAGGAGGCATTGGAAGCTGAAAGACGTCTGGGTTGCAGTTAAACCTAAAAACCACACATGAGCCATCAGTACCTTATCCTCTGCAGCCATTAATGCTTTCAAGGTCTGATCCATTATTCTTAATTGTTCTTCCAGCTGTCGAACTTGGCTGTTAGTGGACACAGGAAATGCACAAGGCCATTCTCAAAATCAGTGTGCGGGTAAGGCATGCGGTGATACACACATTCACACACAGACACCCCGCACAAGTGCTCCGAGTTCCGTACTCGTAACTCATCCACGTCAACACAGAAGGAGCCCGGAGCTGAAACAGGTACATGTGCAGCTGCCAGAAGGTCATGCTGTTTAGTCACTGCTCTGCAGCACCCCACACACGGCCTCCTGGCACCGGGCCTGCTTACCCTTCTGAGAGCTCAGCCCGTTCCTCTGCACGTTCCAAGTCACTCTCAATGATGACCAGCTTACGGGCCACCTGTAGCAGGACAAACAATACACACACACCATGGGGCTTGCAAGCTTTGAGTAAGGGGGTTTCGGGTGGGAATTGGATCCATCTGCCCCTAGGAGTTCTTGTCCACAAACAAGACGATCTTCTTTCCCATGGACTGGAGAGAAACCTCTGTCCATGAGGAGTGCCACTGGAGAGAAGACCAGAGGCCTCTGCTTACAACGACCCAGAATGGTTAGCGATGAGTGGGCAGTCTCATTTTAGGTCCGACCCAGGTGAAGTCTGTATAATTACACAGCAGCCAGACCAAAGTTTGGAAGGAGGGAGAGAGACAAAATTCACAATCTCAAAAATAGCAGTATGAGGAGACATGACGCGTTTTATGCTGAAAAGGTGGGGGCTGCCAAGCAAATACTGAAAATAATCCTAAGAACTCCATCAATTTAGAGCTTTGTACCTTAACCTCCTTTTTGTGGAGGAAGGTGAAGTGCCAACAGAAATAGCAAGAGAAGCTAACGTGAGATAAGCTGGCGAGATGACTAATGAAGCCAAGTCTGTATTTAGTGGGAGAAAGAACCAGTGAGAAGAAAAGATCCTCTGAAGCATTTCAAAATTAATGGGCACAGTGTAATCTGGAGATGACGACAATAATAATAAAAAATAAAAGAGGGTCAACGCCATTTTCAGGATAGCCAGGATGTGATAAGTAAGGGAAATACTAAAACCTTAATGGTCATTTTGGATCTGTTATAGAGGTCGTCTTCATGGGGACACAACCAGGAGCTGATTCACCCTGAACCCGCCTTGATAATGGGATTCCACCACCTCGAGGAGAGAGGAGGACAGATTGAAAACAGCCTCTGTGGATCTCCTGAGTGAGGGCATGGTCCGCGTCTCTGCGCTGCCTGAAGCGGACGGTGCTCGGTGACACGCCCGGAAGAACCGCCTGCACGCTGACAGCAAGAGGCTCCTTCCACAAGACTCAAGAGGCCCAACTCTCCCTTCTCCTGGCCAAAAAGCTTTTGCTCCGGTCTTTGCGGGGGAGGGCAGGGAAGCTTCGGTCTCTCCTAGTGCTACTACTGGCTTCATGATAAAGCCTGGGATCCGCTAGCAGGATCAAAATAAGAACCATTTTCTGGAGACAAAGGAACTCTGCTTCTCAAAACCAGGCGTTTCTGCCAAGGAAGCAGATCATTTCACTGGAGAATTCAGGGCTGCACACTCTCCCTGGCCCCCCCTCCAGGGCTACTGCTGGGGAGTCCACGAGGCTTCGGGCCCCAGGATCTGACCTCTTCATACTTGCGGTCGGCATCTTCAGCAATGTGCTTGGCCTCTTTCAGTTGGATCTCCTGAATTTCCATTTTCTCTTCATCCTTTTGGGCTCGGCTCTCAATGACTTTCATGCCTCTGAAAAGGAAGACAAGCAGGAAACCCCAGGTTTAGAGCTGACCCCCACAAACCCGGGGCAGGCTGCGTGATCTGTGGGGTCACAGTGTAACTGGCAGCCCAAAATAGAGCACAGAGCTGCTTTTATTTTCCAAACCACAAAGACTTCTGCAAAGTTCAGACTTTGCAGAGCTGAAGGCAGAAAAAGACACACACTTCTGTTTATCATGAATGTACTGGTGAAACTGTCCAGGCATTGAAAGTCAAATGGAAGGTACCATGTCAGGATGCTGTTTGAATCTGGGAGGCATGGAATCAGGAAAAGCCAACATGCTTTACTCGCTATGTAAATAATGGGATTTCTTCCCTCTCCTAATGGGAAGCTTCGGCTTGAAAATGGACCAAGGTTAGAACAGAAGCAAATTTATCTTCATGCACCCCGTCCTACAAGGAAAGTAGCTGTTCTTACCCCAGGAGCCATAAGTGAAAATATTAGATTGAACCACATGAAACTGCTGACATTTGACCACTTCAGACCTCCAAAATGGCAATTTCATATGGGTCAACCTAATATTTTAGATGTCAAACTATGAGTTTTGCCTTTAGTGGAACTCCTTCATAATAGAGGCGTTGAAGACAGGACTGACACCATCTTCTATGCTGATGTGCATATTAGGGTCCAATAGCATGGTGTGTTATGGGAAAATGTAAAATGACCTCTGATACACTACAGATTTATGGAAAAACAAGTCATTTAAAATGGCATGCACTTGCCAAAATGTAAGTAGGCAGTACGGTGAATAAACCACTCTTTTTGGATGAAGCACTACGATCTGCTTTAGGAGACCTGAGTTCTAATCTTGCCTCGGCATAAACTGGCTGTGAGACTCCGGACAGGACACATCAGTCTCTGAGCCCTAGTTTTTTCAGCTGTAAAACCAAGGGATTGGAGTAAATGATCTCTAAATTCCTTACTACTCCAAAGTCTAAGATTATCAGATTGCCTTTTCGGTTCACTAACAAGTGTATTTCAGGAAGAAGTCAGCCACAAAACCACTGGTATGTGTACACTGTAGGAGATGATGAGTCATCTTAAAGAATTCCAAAACTCCTGCCGGAGAAGGAAACAATAAGCAGCAGTGAATAATGAGCTGAAAGCTTCAACTAAAAAGTTTCTTGAATCCTGAAGTCTGAAATCACTCTTCATCCACGGTGGCAGGGAGCAGAAACTCACTTAGAAGGTGGAGAAATGGACAAAATAATTGATTGCATTCTTCTGCCCTGGTCACAGTACAGACAATACACTTCCAGTGTTCTGAGTCACCACACCACTTTGTCATCCCTCAAGCATCAGAACTCTTTTCGGGTCTCACCGGGTGCTTCTATGCAATATGAATACATTAACTTGAACAGCTGAGCATAAGAGAAAATGCCTTCCAGAATATATGAAGTTGTGCTGGTCTATGTGGCCACGGTTCTCCTTTACTACCACAAAGCTGAATCTTGGAGCAGTAAGCCAGGCACAGCCAGGTTACACTGGGAGCGGGCTCAGAAGACACGAGTACCTGACTGTTTCACGTGGGCGCACGTGTCTTATCAGCATTACTAAGTCCATAACAATTTACTTTTGCAGATCATGTTTCTGTTTTATCTGTGCTTTCTCTTCTACCTATTTGGGCTATTCGACAAGCAACAGCCCACCGAGGCCTGAGCCTTTCTTTGGTGCATTTTAAAATCAAGTTATCTTTCAGAAAAAATGCAGTCCTGTGGTCAGCAGGAACAAAAGAACCAATGTTACCCCTAGAATTTCTCGTTTATACGTCCATCCCCGTTGCTGGATGGTGAGCTCTCCGAGGGCAGAAATAGGGTCTCTTTCTTATTTGTAATCTGGGGGCTGAAAACAGTGCTTTGCACACAGGTGTCCGACTAATGTCAAATGAACAAAACCAATAAAGTTACACCCGGGACCAAGTGAGGAAATGATCCCACCAAGGGACGGGAAAACTCTTAAGCTCCAAATATTGGAGAAGCCCTCCCGCTCCCCCAGGAGGAAAGACCTGTGCTAAGAGCTGGGCTGGATGGGGCGTCCTCACCTCTCGCTCTCATCTGCTGCCTTCTCGGCTTCCTCCAGCTTCTGCAGGGCTGTGGCCAGACGCTCCTGGGCACGATCCAGCTCTTCCTCAACCAGCTGGATGCGTCTGTTCAGAGAGGCCACATCGGCTTCAGCCTAGGCAGAGAGAGCGAAAGGCATGTCAGAGGTGGAGAGAGGAGAGGGTCTCGCCTTCGGGAAGTGGCTGAGACTGGAACTCTGATTTCAGTCAGGAACCCAGACCTTGTGGTGAGCTACCTTTAAATGCGTAACCAGCCCCAGTCAACTGTGGAGTTCTCAGTTCACACACTGATTTCTACTGTGAATGTTCACACTAGCGTAAATGCAAATCCACACCCACAAACCTCATGGAACAGACGGACCCTTAGCAAACGCTCTCTCACTTGGTTCCTTTCTTTCATAGATTTCAACACACCAGCTTTACCTGACTGTTACAAGAGACCTTCATTAGACAACTACCTCAGTGGGGGCCTGATGTACGACAGAGACGACAAGACTTACCCAGGCTCAGCCACATAAGGCAAGAGCAGCACAGCCAGAAATCAGACTCAGGAGTCTCAGTTCCTCTTTCTCCTGGCCAATTTCTCAAAGAGGCCTTATAAAGGAACTAAAATATTTTAAAATTCAGCAGTTCTAAAATATACACCATAAAGACACACAACAAAATCCAGGAACCACCTTCCCCACTGCCCGTTTCAGGACCCCCTTCAGAATAAGTGCTCACACTGGAAGAGGGCCAAGACAAATTTCCCAAGAGTTTTTAACACAAGCCTACTGGAATTTCTTACAAGTCAAGGTCGCTATAAGGAAAGTTGCAAACTCCTTAGAAGAGAAGCAGTGCAGATGCTGTTTTTATTTGGTATCTATCTCTGAAATAAGACACTTCTTGGGGATTCAGTGATTACCTACTGTAAGCATCTATTACGATGAGCCTCAGCGCGCTGGCCAGACTGTGATGGTCTGTTATATACACTTGCATTGGCAGCTGTTTAAATATTATGCATGGAAATGAAAGATGGAACTTACGAGTCAGATATCATTTCCTCATCCTCATCCACTTTGAACATATGCCTACCATGGGGTGACAGGGTTTTCAGGACACTGGAGAGTTTTCTAAACATGTCGGGGACTATGCTAGTTCTCTATCTACATTCCTTCTTTGCTCAACTGTCGCTTCTCAGGTGCACAGAATCACAGTTCTCTGCAGAGTATGGGCTCAGTAAACGTCTGCTGAATAAAACGAGTAAAACCAACCTAATTTAAACAAAAGCAACTTTCTTAGCCCATGGACCCATGATATACACAGTTTGAAATGCACACACAGTTAAAAGAGAGGCTGCGATTATGGCCTTGAATCAAAGGAATACAAGAACATTCAGCTCTTTGCTCAACCACATTTGTAGGATTTCAAATGCCAAGTTTTGTCTGGGAAAGAGAGGAGATTAGGGCATCTCCAACCATAGAGAAGGACTCCTTATAAAAAACCATTCAAGTAGGCTTTTATCTCGTCAAAGATTAACTATGTAGTAATAATCGGTTGATAGAGGCAGGGGGAAATGAGAATTGAATTGAGGACAGTTTATACCTTTACTGGCCCACAAAGTAAATCATTACTGATGCACAGCTAGTAATGAGCCCCACCAAGTCTGACTGGCAGGTGACCTGTAGTTCTGGAGGAGGGGTGAGGGTAACAGGGACAACAAATTTCTTTTTCTCCCCAAAGTCCCCCGGTACATAGTTGTGTATTTTTTAGTTGTGGGTCCTTCTAGTTGTGGCATGTGGGACGCCACCTCAGCATGGCCTGATGAGCGGTGCCATGTCCGTGCCCAGGATCTGAAGTGGTGAAACCCTGGGCCGCTGAAGTGGAGCGCGTGAACCCAACCACTCGGCCATGGGGCTGGCCCCAACAAATTTCTTAATTACAGAGGACTGTCTTTTTAAAGTCTTTAGCCCTATTTTTAAAAAAATTGGAAGGAGATATATACTTTAAGGGTATACTTTTGGGTCAGGTCATCTTCGCTTTTATGTATTTTCCACTTCCAATAAAATTCTATTCCTTTTATGAACAGGAGGAAGCAAGCAAGTAATTCTGAAAGTTAAAAACAAAAATGAAGAGCAAAACCAAAAAAAATCCTCAGCAGAGTGTCTAGGTCATGTAATCCAAAGTATATCTCTTTTTCTCCCCTTTCTTTCTTGTTGTTTTTAATATGAAGGCAAATATCCTTGTCACAGGTGCCGTGGCCAGAGAAAGTCAACAGGACTTTCGAAGCGTTTTTTATAGCCACCACATTCTAAGTTCCCTGCTCTGCTTTCGATCTGCACCCCAGCCTTGAGAACTTTGTACTCACAGAAAGGAGACCGTTTACGCTCTAAGGAAAGAAACTTCCTGGTGGCAAGGCCATGCTAGGTCTCCAGCTTCCCACACAGTCAGTGCTTCCGAGAGTAAGGAGACAGCACCCCATGTCGTTCCTGCCTCTGCACACAGATCTCCCTCCCTGAGAGGTCCCCCGATCAATCTGTGTCTTCCCTCTTATTGCCCCCCACTCTAACCGTCCTTTCTTTTAGCTTCGCACACTGTTTTATAAATGTCACTAACTCTCTCCCTAGGTGCATTTTGTAGAACCTTAGACCTCTCGGCATTAGGGGTTGTGCCCCAAAGGAACACCAGCCAACAGGACCTCACGGAGGGCACCCAAACACTGACTGGGAAGGGAGGTCTGTTCTAGGAGCCACAAATGGTACACGTGCAGAGAGCACACCTGCGAGTGGTCTGCAAAATGGGGTCTCCGTTGTTCAGCTGGAAGGGTCCCTAGGCACCGTCTCAGTACTTCCTACCACTGGCTGGGTGTCAGAATCCACTAGGAGACGCATATTAGAAATACAAACTTCCAGGCCCCATCCCTAGAGATTCTGATGCAGGAGGTCAGAAGGGAGGGGCAGGAACCCGCACTATAAATAAACAACAAGTGTTCTACCCCTCCCCCCTCCCCACCCCACCACCCAAAGAAGCTGGCAAATCCTGTGGGAACCACTCTTCCAGCTCTTTGTTAAAGAGAAAATAGGAAGAGGGAGAGATCTTTGATCCAGAATGCTGAAGCATGCTCAGCTCATACAGCCGCCAGCGGGAGACAGGACTAAAATCCAAGCCCCCCAGCTCCTCGTGTGCTGGCTCTGTCACATGCTCTCATGGCCTCCTGGAAGCTCATGGAAGCCCTGGGATGGGTGGTTCTCACCCCGGAGTCTTTCTTCCCATGTCAGAGTGGCAGACACTCTACTGCTGCCCCCACCCCAATCTCCAAGAGAAAGAAAGGCCTCGGGGACAGAGCCTCGCCAGGACTACAAGTCACCGTATGGAGCATCATCCATTAAACAAGGCTTCGCATCCTTTTTGGAATAAGGGATGGAATAAAATCGAAAACCTCATCAAGTAACACTAACAGCTAACAGCTCACACAAGGACACAGAGAATTTGCTCTCAAGCCCAGGAGCCAATGCCTGCTGCCCCCAAGGTGTCAGAGAAGAGGCGGCAAGGGTGCTCTCAGGTTGTCCAGAAGGGAGAACAGCGTCTGGCTCTACGTAAGGTTCCTGGGAAAACCCTGGACTCTCCCTGGCTCCTCCGGCCCTATCAGACTGGTCTAATCACAATTGTGTTTGGTTCCCTAGAATTCAAGATATATTTAATTCCGTAAATTAATTAAGGGCACGTTTTTCTCTCATGTCCACCTTTTTTGTCCTGATTATCCTGCCTGTTCAAAAGGCCCACATCTCTCACCTTCACTAGTCTTTATTTCCGGTGCACAGTCTCTAAGTTCTGAGGCTTATTTACACATTTTCTAAGGTTCCTTTCATCTCAGGCCCTGGGCAGTCTACTTAAGATTTAACCTGTTGTCGCCTCCGCCAGGGCAAGCCCACAGCCGCAAGACCATCTGTTATTTAAAAAGCAGATATACATAACCAGGCGTTCGGGAAGGGCCAAGACCTCAGACACAAATTACTTCCAGGCATGGAAATCACCCTCAGTGCACTGGGTTAGCTGCTTCTAACAATGGCCGGTGTGTTGACACTGCGGGCGAAGTCTTTTAATTTGGGATGCTAGTTTCTTTTATTTCAAAAGTGCTATTGTGTCCCAACATGTAACGAGCTGCTCAGAAAAGAGACTGCTACATTAGTAAAGGCTAACAACTGTCTTCCTGCAGATCTGTGATGCTCCGCACTTGTGAGGGGCCTTCAAGGAGCAGGTGCCTGCCCCTTCCCTCCGCCCCCAGGGCACCTGTACAGAAAACAAGGGCAGGCAAACCCCTCCCCCCATCCCCAACAGGTAATACACGGAAGTCGAGGACATGTCTGCCCAATACAGCAAAACAGTACTCCAAATCAGATCTGAAAGAAAACTTTTACAAGGCCCACATTTTCATGAAATCCAGATGTTTTAGCTAAGATAACGAAAAAAATATAAAAAATAGCAATGACTTTCACTTAAAAAAGTATTCCAGTTAAGATTATTAAGAAATAATCTTCTTAGGAGAATAAGAATATACCCTAAAAATTAATCCTCTGGAATATGTTTTTAAAGTCCTGCCCAAACCGGAGTGGAGCACGGGATGATCAAAGGTCAGCCCTTTTCATTTCATGCAAACTTGTAGTTTACAGAGAAGGTTTCACCCAACTTGCTGTGTAAGACCAAGTAACTAGAGCCAAGTTAAACTTCTGCCCTTATATGGTAAGGAAAGGGAAAAAAACCCACTGATGACATTAAGGGGCACTCCCATGCATAACAGATAAACACGACCTCCTCTATCTGCGCCAAGGCCTATAATTTATGAGGCATATTTCTATAATGAAGGAGAACGGATATGAACAAGGCATTGTCATGCCCCTGCCTTGCCTACATCCGAAAGCGGAAATGGAGAGTATATATTCTAGTTACTGCCACCCTCAGAGTGCCAGCCAGAGGACAAAATGCACTCTCAGTTCCCTCGTCTCAGAACTATTTACCGACTCTAAAGAGGGAGAGGGCTGGGAATTTTGGTAAACTGGTTATCATCCATGATTTAATAAAGTTACCAATTAAGAAATGACAGGCAGCAGCTTTAAGACTCCTTGTTTGCTGGGAACTACCCAGAAAGGAGGAAGGAGGATTGACTGGCTCCTTCTTGCTACTTTTTCCTTCGATAATTACAAAAAACAAACAAAACCCTAGTGGTCACAAGACCTAGAGTCAACCATTACATCAAGCAAAGTAGCCTCATTCCAACATTTTGAAGGGCCCACACACCTTGGAAAAACAAACCAGTAGGAAGGAAGGAATGGCCGCTTTTTCCAAGGTTAAGTGCTGGTGTAATACAGCCAATTAACTACAGCCTGTCCAAACTTCTGAGAATCCGAATTTACGGCCAACTCTCCAGTCAAATATTTTTTGCAGTGGCTCACGATTTTGTCACTAAGCCTTTATCTTTGCTGCTAAGAGAAACTCTGCCTGCTGGCTTAACTCACAGCTAAGTCTGACAACTACCCGTCACGAAACCACCTTAACTTAGGTACCAGCAAGCTTCAGTTTCAAAAGTTAGGAACTCTCAATGTGAAATTCTCTCTTCAATGGTCCGACCCAGTCTTTAAGTTGCTGTCTGCCAAGCTTTGGTGTCCGATCACCCAGACAGATCGACCCCCAGGACAGGAGTGGATCCAAGGCTCTCCCGTACAGGAACACAGAGTCCCCTTCTCAGCGGGTGAGGGCAGTTCTGCTGACTTCCCCCACTAATAGCACTCCAACCCCAAGAGTCCTTCCAGTCTGCCCACATCCTCTCTCCATCCAAGTTCCAGAAAGAAAAATGAACGATTAAAACTATTTAAATGGAGTGTTTCAAGATGTAGTGATGTGCAGGCCATTTTCCAGACCCTCCAATAGGTGGTGAATAGAAGGTGAAGGAGCTCACACCAGGCGCCGTGCAGTTTTAACACCAGCTGACACTCACAGAGCACTTACTCTGCTGTGCCAAGCACCCCTGGAACTTCCTTACACCTTCTAACTTCTTTCACCCTCACAACAGGCAGGTACTGTGATCAGCCACATTTTAGTTAGGGAAAAGAGGGACTGAGAAGTTAAGTAATTTGCCCCACGTCTCAGAGATAATAAGTATCGGAAGTCAAGATTCAAATCTTGGCAGTCTGGGTCCAGAGTTCTCGTTCTTATCCATCATGTTCCATTAGCTTTAATGGTTCAAGGACAGCCGCTAGCCAGTCAGAGAGGCAGTTGGAATCAACTTACCGCCCAGTCAAACTGAGAGTCATCCATGGCATCTTTGCTGACTTGTCCTCTAAAGAAAATTATCTTTTGCCTATAGGTTTCCTAATTCCTTTCTGTATTTCATCTGAAACTTCCTCCAGTTAGGCCTTCCTTTTAAGAGGACCTGTTTGCTTCTATGTATTTTATGTAAAACAGGTCTTGTTTCTGCAGCCAGCCATACTGCCATTACAAACTTAACCAATAGGATTTACTCAACTTAGAATAGGCCAATATTAAGCACAGCTGGACATCATATTATCGCTTGTCATAAAATCCCCAAGGTGTTTTGAGTATTGTGATTTAAAACACACACACACACACACACACACACACACACAAAATCAACAAATAGCAAATGCTTAAACTATCTCTGAAATCCTGCTTCTGTTTGCTGGATACATTTGCCTTAGGAGAAAGGAAGGAAGCCAGGTATTACACTCAACATGGGGGAGGGGGAAGCCGGCAAGAGAATACACCCAATAATCCCTGATATTTAGCCAACTTTTTTCAAGACTCGGTAACAAAGGAATACTATCTGTATAAGAGAACCTGGGAGAAAGGATGTTAAGAAAGGGAAGGCAAGTTATTACTATATAATTCAGAACCTGGCATTGTCAATGTCTCAGGCTTCCAGGACACCAAGGGTGAACGTGGATGGGGGAGTTTAGCACCACCGGGCTCCCAAATCTGGCAATGCCTCAGACTTGACCTGTCAGCGCCCCTCCCTAAAGAAACGGATTTCCAAAAGGAGGGACTTCCCTCCCCACCCTCAGAGTAAATAATTCCAGCAGCGCAAAGTGCACATCCCAGGGGACCAAGACCGAACGCAAACACCCCAGAAATACAGCCCCTTCTGGGAAAGCGCTGCTTCCAGAACCTTCTCAACACCACTCCTGCCTCCCTTCAGAGCTTTTACTCCAGACCAGCGACATGGAAAGAAAGGGCTAAGGAGAACCGGCAGGGCCCCTCCCCAGAACCCGACGCCAGCTGGCCCAGGTGCGCCAGGTGCGCCCCGGAGGGGGTGGCTGGGGGCAGGGGAAGGCCCGCTCCCGAGGGCTCTGCGGGGCGCACTGGGCAGAAGGCGCCTCGGTGGCTGTGGTGGTGGGGGTGGGTGATGGGTGGGTCCCTTACGGTCTCCCTTAGCTTCCTCTCGTAGTCCAGCTCGCGCTGCAGGCTGCCCGCGCGCTCCTCCGCGGCGTCCGCCTGCTCCTGCAGGCTCCGGATCTTCCTCCGCACCGCCTCCAGCGAGCTGCTCCCCGCCATCGCGCGGGGCGCCGGCGGGCAGACGGGCAGGCTGCGGTGGGCGAGGCTGGCTGCAGCGCTCCGGCCGCCGCCGCTACTGCCGCACTCCCGACCGCCCGCGCCCCGCCCCGGACGCGCCGTGCGATCGGGGCGCCCCCTGCGGCCCAAAACGAGCCCGGAAGTGGCGGCTTCCCGGGCGGCGCAGACGAACCGCAGGCGGGTGCGCGAGCGCCGGGGGCGGGCACAGGCGGCGGGGCGGGGCGCGCGCCGCGGACCCGCGGAATTCGCAAATCGCGGGAGGCACTGCGCATGCTCGCGGCAGCAGGGCTGCTGGGCGTGGGGGTCGCGCGGCGGGGCACCTGGCCGGCTGGGCCCTTCCGGGAGGGCGGCCAGCGCGCCAGGAATTTTACTTCGACTCCTTGCGCCCCTCCCCGGCTCCGAGGTGACCCGGGGTAAGGGACCTGGCTGCGAAGGGCGATGGTGTCGCCTCCTGGCGGCGGAGCGCGCCGCTCCGGAGTCCCGGAGTCCCATGCCCAGGAGGGAGGGAAGCTGAGCGAGGGGTTTGGGGCCTGAATGTGTCCCCGAAGGGACTGTTCCTCGTTATAAAGAACCCGCGAACACAAGATCCTAAACATAAGGACCCTCCTGCCCCTCAAAATTCACGAAGTGAAAACCACTAACATATTGCACGGCGGTTAAGTCTCCTAAATGCTGTCTTCCTAGGTTAGAAACTGGCTCCTAGTTCTCTCCTGGCTGTGTGACTGGGCAAATGACTTGACTCCTCTGGTCTTCATCTGTAAAAGTGGGGTTAATAGTAGTACTTTCCTCATAGAGCTGCTGTGAGGATTTTGAAATAATATAAAACGCTTAGCACAATACCTTGTACATAGTTAAGAACTCAAATAACAGCTTTAGTTAATAAATACGCAGGCACGGTCTTAAGAGTCAGGCTGGGGCCCATAACCAGCTGTGTGATCTCGGGCCTGCCAGTCTCTTTGGGGCTCACTTTACTTTCCATAAAAACAGTCATCTCAAGGGTTCCTTCTAGTTACAACCTTCTCTGGTTTTAGATCAACCTCTGAGATCTTCTGGAATCTGACCAATTCTGGGCTGGATTGGGATGCCTTAAAAGGCACACCAAGGAAGGCTACAGAGCCCTATAAAAGCCTCTGGCTGCAGCTGGGTGAAAACCACAGTGGACACAATCTCTGGGAGGCATCCCCTGCCAATTCTGCCCCTGGTCTGCGTTTTTCAATGCCTTCTGTCTCCCGGCTTTCTTTCCTCGCCTTTCTCACAGGAGGCCCTCCCGGTCAGCTCCTGATGTGTTTAAGGGTGGGAACAATGCAGAAAAAGATCGAGCTTGACAACCCCCTACCCCAAAGCCTAACAGCGCCCCTCCTTTGCTTTCCTGATCCGTTTTCTATGGACTTTCTCACAGCCTCTGCGGACGCTCACAAACCCGCGCACCGGCCGTCCTGTAGGTGGAGCCCCTCGCTTTCTGGCCACACAGTTGGTGGGTCAGGGCGGAGGTTACAACTCCTCCCCAGAGGAGGACTACACACCAGGGGCCTCCAACTTCGAGGGTGGGGGAAGGGGGCGTCTGGGGGCATCTGGGAGCCTCCGAGAGGAGCCAGGGAAACTGCTGGACACTTAGAAGTGTTCTAAACAGCCAACTAGTGACTTAATGTCCTGCTTTTCAAACACCTGGGAAAGTCAGTTTCAGGTGAGTTCATTTTCATGCTGATGTCATTATACAAGAGTTTAGGACAGCTGTTCTCTGCCTTGGCTGCACATTGGAATCACCTGGGTATTTAACAAATGCTAACGCCTGGGTTCCACTCCCAGAGATTCTGACTTAACTGGCCTGGGCTGCAGCCTGGATTGGGAGTTTTAAAACTTCCCTCGGTGATTCTGTTTAGATAAGGTTGAGAATCACTGATTTAGGAAGCCAAGACCTACAGGGAATAAAGACTTACATACTGTAAATATCAGGTACATCACAGTTATTGGGAATGATGTTGGGGGCCAGAGAGAAAATGGAACCTTGATCCCCTTCAGCCTCACTTAGGTGGAACGACAACAAAAATTTTTTTAAAAAACCCAGGTGCTACCTGAATTATAACTTTAAAGCTAGGAAGAGCCCACTTCTGGAATAAAACTTGTAAAGTATGCTGATAGATTAATAGAAAAATGTGAAATTGTTTTACACTGGTGAGTAACACCAGTGAAATGTCTTAATCTCAAATGTAATATGATTCTACCTCAGGAAGCTGACCTCCCTCCCACCTCCCCTTTCCCTAGTGACATCTGTCTATTCCTCCTCAAATCTTGACTCTTTTTACTAGTTAGGAATTACTCCAAATATAGCATTTCTTCACAAACTTCAACATCCCTACAGGTTTCAAACAACCTAAAATGTCTTAAAGGGAAAGATGATCAATACACTACAAAAAAAAAAAAAAAAAAGCGTACCATATTAGGGACAGTTTTCCAGTGGGAAAAAAAGAACCAAAACAGTCTCAAAAATCTCCCTCCCCTCCTGGCCCTGCCCCCAGCTGGCTTTAAATATCCTCTTTTCCACTTCTGCCCTACCTCATTCCAATGCTCCCTAAACAAGACTTTTCAATAAAGACATGATAGCACTCCATAAATACAATAATTATGATCTTTTTTTCTTAAGCATTGTAGTAGCTTTTTTTCTCCTTCGCTTGTCTTCAGTCTTACTGGGCTATTTTCAAATTCTCTGCATTCTTTTCCTTATAAGGAATATCTCTCCTTGATCTATCAGCGGCTCTTTTGAAAAAACTAAATAAACGTCCTGCTGGAGAATTTGGGGGAGACAGACATCCTCCATTTAGCCATATACGGAGCAGACATCTGATCTGCATTATACAAAGCAGGCACAGAATTATATGTGTTTTTTGGCTCTTTTTCTAAAGCCAGGTCGTTTGTAACTTAAATGTTTTAGCTAAAGCAGTGCTTCCCTGAACCCCCTTTTCCAGGAATCTTGATTGTCACTGAAAATTTCTTTTTGTCAGATTCTAAATGTCCTGTGTCTGGATTTCTCATTTACAAAGCGCACTTGGAAATGACACTTCAAACCTTTCCGGCCACAAAAAGCCTTTACTGATTTCAAGACCCAAGACCGTCTAGCAATTTGCATTTTACTCTCATACAAAAAATTCTGCCCTTGAACTTGGTAGTTCAACTTCCGGGCGTAGCTTTCCTGGGTGCTCATACATTCTTGGAATTGTTACTGACTTCCCAAGGAATTCTTTCCTAATTGGGCCTCTAGGCTTAATTAGCTTCTAGAATGGAATCCGACAGTGTGAGAGGAAGTCAGTCCTTTGGAAATCTCATGCTTAGCTTGACTTATTCAGCAGAAGAGGCCAGCTCTTCAGCTAAAAAGATTCCAAAGGGCATCGGACAAAGTGCGGGGAGAGCTCTCACAGTGTGTGCATCACCCCTGAAACTATGTGGTGGCTGTCAGAAGGCTGACAGGTGGGGGTGGGGCGGGCAGGAAGGGGGTGGGCAGCAAGCTCACTATACCATATAAAGCACTGAGCTATATATAACTCCCAGCTTACTTCTGGATCTGGTGCCCTCAGACTGCAGACCCAGCAAGTATCATCTTCCCAGGCAGGTCTTAAGGGCTGGATTAAAACTTCCCTAGTGAGAAAGGAGGCCTCAAGTGTCTCTGCACCCAACCATCAAGCTCAGTCTTCTAAGCAAACGTAGCACCATGCCGTTCCTTCCACTTAGAGGCCAGGCCCTCTGTACCCTGACTAGACCCACAACTGGAAACCAGGCCTTCCCACCCACCAGAGATGGCAAAAGGAAAGAGCGAAGAAAACCAGGCATTCTGTTTGCACAAACCTTGGTGATGACACCTCAGAAGTTTTCTGCCACCAGGGAGGCAAGGTTCACCTCCAAAGTCCAATTTCAGCTGCTCTATGTTCCCAGCTTCTCACCCACCCCACTCCACCCCCAGGGGTGGGGAGAAGGAAGGAGAAAAAGAGAGAGAGGAATGGATGAAATATAAATGAATGTGTGCAGTAGCAGTCGGAGGCAGCATCCAGTGCTCTGAGCCATGGCGGAGCTGTGTGCAGGTGTCCAGCAGGGGGAGGTGACCCTCCTCCACTGCTCTCTGACCCCTGTGGTGACCCCACAGTGGCCACGCGGGCAGGAGGTGAGGGAGGCATTGTGTGCGTGCACTTACGTCGGTGGCCTTTTTCTCCGCCAGCTCCAGCTTCTCCTGGGCATCTTTGAGAGCCTCGGAGTATTTGTCCAGTTCATCTTCGGTGCCCTTGAGTTTCTTTTGCAGCGACACTAGCTCATCTTCCAGCTGGGAGTTGGCCGTGGGGGACGGGGAAGGTGGGGAGGGGGGGTGCAGCAGGCAGCGTGATCCCGCAGGGGAGGGGTGTGGGTGCACAGAACCAGAAGGACAGGAACAGAGGGAGAGAGGGAAAGACAGGGAGGGAGAGGGAGAGAGAGAGAGAGAGACAGAGTTAGCCATTCGTGCGCCGCGCCGCGCCGCGCGCCCCGGGTACCTTGGCGGCGGCCTCGTCGGCGGCCAGGAGGCTGTCCTCCGCCTTGTGCAGCTCCTCCAGCACCCGGTCCCGCTCGTCCTCCGACGCCCGCATTAGCTTCTCCATCGCCGCGATGTCCTCCTCGAGCTGGGGGCAGCGGCGGGCGGGCGCGGGCGGCCGGCACGGACCGGGTGTTAGACACACACACACAACACAAGGGCGCCGGGTTGGCTGGGCTCCTCGGGCTTGGGGCGCCGCCGAGTTGGGGCTCAAGGGTCCCTAGGTAACCTCCTCTCGCCCCGAGCTGGAATCGCAGCGTGGTTCCCCCCGCCCCTCCACCTCCCCCCAGAGGAGACTCCTGCCGAGGTCCCAGCGGGCTCAAGTGCACAACTTGGACGTGCAGTAAAACGCCGGTGTCTCCCTGGCCTTACTCTCTATTCTGTCCCATCTTTGTTCTTAGGGAAAACTCCATGACTTCCCCCGCCTCCAGTCTCTATCCCAGGTGAAGCTTTTATTCTCCCCAGGCAAAAGTCCAGAAGAACTACTAACACTTCCCGGACTTGATTCCTTCACTCCTCCACCCTACCCCACCCTCGATCCAAAACTGATTCCCAATCCTGACAATCAAGTGTCTCTAGGACTTGAATTGACTTCGCGAGCTCTGGGAACAGAGAAGGGAAATAAGAGTCCTCAGACGAGACTGAAAAGTTAGAATAAGCCTGCGTCTGGCTCTTCCCCTCCCCCTTCTCAGACGCACGTCCCTCGCCGCCCAGGAGTGAGGGTGGCTCCCCGAGTCCTCCGGGTGAGGGGCCGGGAAAGGGTGCCAGGCCCGGGTCCCAGGGCTCGGGGGCATCCGGGCGGGCGGAGCGCGCGGGCGCACGGCGGACGCAGGGCCGGGGAGGCGCAGACCTGTTTGCTCCTGTCCTCCGCCGCCTTCTTATCGGCCTCTGCCTGCTCCGCTCGATCCAAGGCGTTCTCCTTGTCGAGCTTCAGCATTTGCATCTTCTTCTTGATGGCGTCCATGGTGGCGGCGGTGAGGGGCCCTGGGGCTGCGGCGGGAGCGGCGAGACGGGAGCGCGGTGGGGCTGCCGAGCCGGAGTGCGAGCGCAGAGCCGCCTGCTGCTCCCAGATATGTACTTTCCCAAGGGGGCGACCGCATTCCTCAAGACAGCCAATACTTTTTTGGAAAAGCTTTTTCCTCCTGCCCCCTTTCCCCCTCCTCCCTCCGCCCCCTGCCCCCTCCCCGCGCCTCCCGCGGGGGCCGCTCGCCCATTCGCTGCCGCCTGCCGCCCTCCCAGTTGACGGTGGATATGACTATATATGGGGACCGGAGCCGCCGAGGCGGTGGCCGGGCGAGGCCGCCCTATTTCCAAACCTGCAAGACTGGGAGAGGGCACCGGGGCCGAGTCCGGGCTGGGGCGCCCCCTGTTCCCAGGGCCGACGTCCCGCCACCAGGGTCCCCAGCCGAGCCCGCCCTGAGTCACAGGAGGCCGGGGGGGATAGGGCAGGTAGTGGGTGCGCGTCGCCCTGCTGAGCCGCCAGACCCGGGCGCGCTCAGCATCAGGCCCGGAGGTCCCCAGCAGCCGTCTCACCCGGCGCCCGGGCCTGCGCGCTCCCTGCACCCGCCCAGCCCTTCCCCGCAGCTCTCAGCTGGCCAGGTGTCAGCTGGGTGCTCACTTTCTGGAAATTCAACTGGAGCAGAGAACGGGATGGTTAGGAGGAAGGCCTGGGGGCCGCTCCTGAGACTTTCTCTGCCGGTGCGGGTCAGAATGTCTGGAAATCTGTCTCCTGCGTGCCCTTACCCGGGGGGGGGGGGGGGGGGGGGGGGGGGGGGGGACGGACGGACAATCCAACATTTTAGGGACCTAGGACCTAGTTGGCTTAGTTCTGCTTGTGCTTGTGTGTGGTGCTTCCGCAAAGGGGAGAGTGCCAGCGTTGTGTCGGTGGATGGGTGCGAGGTTGGGAGTTTAAGAGGAAAGGATATTGACTTTAGACTCAGGCAACTTGGTCTTTGGTCTCCATCACCAGCAGCTGTGTGACCTTGACAAGTAGCCTTGGGGCTGCAGTTTCCTCCTCTTTAAATCCAGGGGGTAGATGATTCCTGAGGTGCCTCCGGATCTCACATTTTAATAATTTTTCTTGCATTGATTTTATGGAATCGGCCTCTTTCCATGTTAGGTGCTCAGGTACCAGGTTGCGAAAATGTGGGCTAGATGTTATGCC
Source organism: Equus quagga (assembly GCF_021613505.1). Lineage (NCBI taxonomy): Eukaryota > Metazoa > Chordata > Mammalia > Perissodactyla > Equidae > Equus > Equus quagga. The sequence goes on along the minus strand of NC_060268.1, from coordinate 56,954,827 downwards.
AGCGAAGTCACTGTGTCACAGCCATAACCCTGAGGAGGGAACAGGCCAGCTCTGTACAGTGAGCTCTTGCTAAGGCAGGACGATTTCCCCCAAGTCTCTGACTCCTCCCAGCTGCCAGTGGGGAAAAGCCTGCTCTTTTCAGAGCTTTGATGGGAAGGGATGAAAGGGGGCTGCCTCAAGGCCCTGCCTGAGACTGGCTGCGGCAGAATTGGTGAGGGTCTTGTTCACAGTCCCCATAGAATAATTCACAACCTGTACTACACGGATACCGAATATTCCCTGGACAGTATCTGAGCAGATTTGGCAGGCCAAACAGTTTGTAAATCCTTCAGAGAACAATCAAGTTCCTCTCCAGGATTTTATCAAGTTTCTTCCACTAACCCAAGTGCCCAGGAGGGAAAAATACCCTGACCTAATGGTCAGAAGATTAGATCTGTGTGCATAGGGGCTGCGTGGTACAGAAATTCACCAGAATCCTTAATCACCGTATCTCAACCCAGCCACTGGAGCACTGACAAAGTTCAAGGCCTGTGGGCAATATACAGATGCGTGGACCACAGGGAGTGACTCCTCAGCTTGAAGCTCAGCGTAGGGGGCAAGCGTAGGGACTCAGAAATTAGACCCTGGGATCCAATTCTGACCTGGCCATCTCCTTGCAGGGCAGCCTTAGCCGTGTTACAATCTCCTTAAGTCTCAGTTTTCTCTTCTGTAAAGTAGGCATAAAAATTCTTTCCCTCTTAGGGTCATTACAAGGATGAAAACATGATAAAGAATGAAAAGCATTTTGTCTTGCACATAGCAACGTGCTCAGTAAATTCTGGACTCTTGGGTGGCAGAGAGCAAGTCATTTCCCCTTTCTGGGCCTCAGTTTTCTCATCTATAAAATGAGACTACTGAACTAGTGAAACTCCTGGAGGGACCATGTCGTACTGACTTTTCTCCACTGTGCCTAACATAAGAGAGCAACTCAAAGTTTCCTTAAATGAACTGGTGCTACAGACAATTCCTCCAGCACACCACTGCTGAGTATCTGCTCTATACCAGGCAGGTACTAGGCTCTGGGATTCCCAAATGATAAGACACATCTATGCCCTCCAGGTGCTCAGCACGAGCAGGGGTATAAGAATTCGGAGAAGGAAGAAATCAAAATGACCAGGTCGGAGCAGACGGAATAAACTTTCCTGAAAAGTGGTGGTCTTTAAACTGGTTTTAGAGGAAAGGTGGCAGATAGAGAGGAAGATACTGTATGAGCCAAGGAAAGAAAAGGGAATGTTTGATGGTGGTTGGGCAGTAGGTTTCCTTGGGTGAACTGGGACATGAGACTGGAAAGGTAGATTGGGGGCGTATGGTGAAGGGACTGAATTCTGGGTTCAGACGTTCAGGTGTTATTGTTTGCATTGAAGCCAGGCAGTTTTCTTCCCCTCCCTGCCCCTCTCCCCCAGGGCTATGTTCAGAGGATGAAGACTGTGGTATCCGAGCATGGAAATGGAGCTGCATAGAGCCAATTGTTTAAATCCCTTGGTACCGCATCATTGATCCCTAGATTGATGGGTTAACATAGCAGGTCCCTGGACTCAATCATTTCCACTTCACCACTGTTGAGATTCTGCCCTATGAATAGCCTGAGAGCCAGTCAGACCCAACCCAGCTTCATGGACTGCACCATCCATGACCTTTCTGTCATCAAGGGCTAGGACAAGCAAAACAGCATGATTTAACTCAAACAGCAATTTCTTCTGTTCTGGACAGATCTCCTGGTCCGTGGATCGGATCAAGAAGGGTAGGCTGGACAGCCATGTGCTGTATTGTATATCCCTATTCCCCAGCTGACTGGCCATGACTCAAGGACAGACCCATAGGCTAACCAGGGACCTAGCGTTATGGTCTGCCAGGTAAAGATGGACTGGGCCACTCAGCTTCTTTCTCACTGTGGTTTGAACTAAGGGACATGGAAAATATGAATCATTAGCTGTGGCTGCTGAAACAAAAGGGGTTTACAATCTTCGTCTAGAGATGCCTTGAATGAGGGTGATGAAAGTTATTCACAAATATTTGGGCTTTCTCCCCAATCAGGGTCTTGGTAGCATTGCACATCCTCACCCAATTAAGTTAGGTGTGGTCATTTGACATGCTTTGGCTAAGGAAATGTGAGCAGAAGTGACTTATGGTGGACTCTAAGAGTTAGCACATTGCCTCACTATGTTCATTTTTCAAGGCTGTTGCTGCTCTATCATTCTGGGTTCCCAACTGGCTGTGATAAGCAGAGCGCCCCCTCTCCTCCCAACCAACATATCATCAACATGCAGCAAGAGCGAGAATATACACCTTTGCTATTTTAGGCCACTGGGATCTGGGGGTTGTTTGTTACTGAAGCATAGCTAGCTTCTCCTGCCTTATCTACCATAATCGGCCATGCATAATATAAGTTATGAGGAAGCAGAGAAGTCTGCTTATAGAGGAAGGAGAATGGAGCAGACATATCAAGATAAACAGAAGCACCACTGAGAGAAAGGGGCTGGGAGAATATGACCAAATTTCATTTCCAGGGGTCCCTATAATAACCCCCCTTTCTTTCCTGAGGTTACATGAGAGAGTCTGTGTTCCTTGAAAGTAAATAAGCTGATCAGATCACGGTGGTGTGGGAGCCTGCACAACATCCTTGGTCCAGAGGTTCTATGTGAACATCAAGAATGTCCATGGAATTTCCAGGATATTTCTCCAGTGCTTGGTATTCAGTCATTTCTCAGTAAATGTTAATTGAATGACTGTTCATTGGCTATTAGCCATGCAAGTCAGTAGGAGAAGCAGTATCTGGGAAGAAAAGATAACAAATCTAGGCTCAAAAGATCTTATTTCCATTCAAAATATGGACTCCATGATTTATTTTCCGAAGAATGAATATAAGTATTGTGATAGGGTAGGACAAATATTTACTGAACACCTTTTGTGTGCAAGGTATTTAACTAGAATTTATGGGATCAAGGAAGATGGATAAGAGACATGAATCTTTTCCTCCAGGAAAAATATTTATGTATGATGTGGGGTAAAACCCTCTCCCTGGGGGTCATTTAATGTGAATTTCCAAGCATGTTACCATCGACCTAAATGCTGCCTGGGCCCCTCATATTGCTGTGAGGATCACATACCTCAGATTTTCTGGGAGAGCTTTAACATTAAATATACTGTCCCTTTCCCACCATAAGAGCGCCTGTACTTGCCGTTTTACATTGCCTAATATTTGGTTAGAAAAGACAGTAAACGTGAACATAGCTCACTAGTGTGACACCTTTAATAGACACATTCACTTGAATATGTACGTGAGGGTTTGTGTGTTTAAACAAAACAAAACCCTCATTACCTGATAGTCACACCTTGTTTAACAGCAATAGCTCCACCTGTGTACCGTGACTCCCCTAGAGTCAACAGTGCTGACTCAAGCAATTAAGGGAAAATGAAGAATCTATAATTAAACTGAGAGACAATTGCTTCTTCCACTGGGTTTTGGAATGTAGTGTGTTATGCTCATGGCTCATTGTCCCACAGAACAAGATACAGCATGTTCTCCTCATACACAAGGGAGTTTTCTTTTTCAAAGGTTCGTGATGCTACTATCAAGGACCCAAGGCAAATATGCTCTGCTTCCAGGGAGCTTTTGGAGCTCTGAGAAAGGTCTTTGGGCCATTGTGGACGCCTTCCTTCATTGTTAAATGACGCACATCTGGTCCTGATTCTGCTGCGAGGTCTCTGAGTACACTTGCTACCTGGAGGGTTTGTACAGGCAAAGTGATTCTCCCAGTACAAAAAAAGGCCATGAGTTTTCCTGCCTTATATCCTCTGTTTTTCAATAGGAACAACTACATACAGGTTTAATCAAGCTGACTTGTAGTGGAATTTAGCTGCCTTAAGAATAGCAATATTCCTTATTTCTGTAAAGTCTAAAAGCACTTTCAAGTTCATTTTCTCCTCCTCATAACCTCTCATGACAGCAACAGGATGAGAGCTGTTATTCCCACTCTATAGATTAGAAAACTGAGGGCAGCAACTGGCTCAAGATCACCCAGCTGGGAGGTGGCAGTGCAGGGACAAGAACTGGATGTCCCAGCCCCCTGCAAAGGTGCCCTTTTCATACCATTCCCCAGCCTGTTTTTATATGAATGTTTGATTTCATGTTTAAAAGCAACACTTTATAAGGTGAAGAGGAGAGGAGAGGGGGCCACCAGAGATCTCCTCTACATGTGAACCTGATTAAAAGGTGACAGGAATGAGGCTGGGACTGAAGGGGTGACTTATCCTGCATGAGCCAGCTCAGTACTATACCCAGGGCTCCTAAACCCACCTCCACTCTCAGCTGCTGGGAGAACCTGGTGACAAAGTGTGGTTGGGCCAAGGAAACCTTTCCTTACTCTCGTATTTATGGTCCAAGACGGGACAAGAAGGACATCTTCACAAAGATAGAAAGGGAGGTACATTAATTTTGTTTCTAGTAGCTCCAAGGGAGAGTTCAAGGTACTCATTAGAGATCTACACCTGCTTCTCTCAAAACTCTTGGGTCAGCAAAGGAACGAGCCACCAATCAATCCAGGCAGTGTAGTTGGGGGAAAATGAAGACCAAATATGCGGTCAGGACAGCATCTAGTCCGTCCTCAAGCCCCAGCCTGTGCAGAAATGAGAGCGTCCATGGGCTTCGCAGTCTAGAGGCTTAGGTCAGCCTCAGGGGCCACATCTGAGCTAGGAATGGTTTTAATTATTACTTTCCAGCAAACCCCGCATTCTTTTTGTATTGGATGCCCACCTATTCATTTTTATGTTTTCATACGTGGTCCTCAAGTTTCCACTGATGTCCTTAACAAGAAGATAGGTGAAAGTGACCTTTGCAGCCTCCCGAGTGGCAGGCAGAACTCCACTCTTACTTTGCAGACTGTGAAAAGCGATGCAAAAATGCCTGGGGATGTGGACAACCCTGGTGCCTCCTGCTCTAACTGACATCTAGCTATCACTCATCCAGGCGCTAGAAGGGCGGCTGTGTTAGGTAAATTCAAAATTGGGCTTTCTGAAATTCTGTTCCTGTGCCTATGTCATACCCACTACCAACAACTCAATTTTCAGTTGAGATTCTTTGGTTTGGAGGCCCAAGGGCGGGCCTAGGTCACTGCAAATAGGCAGTAGACTTCCTTGTTGTTGTAAAGCCCTTTTGCTTTCTTGGCTGACTAGCAAAAGCCTTCTCCCCAAGTACTTTCTACTGGGACCTTGGCTTCTCCTTAAGAGAGCCTGTTTTCTTGATTCAGTAGAAATTGCTGTTTCTCAGTAGAAATGCGTCGTTGAGTGTGTTTTCTCCAGAGGACCATTTCCACCTCAGGAACTTCAGTGAAGGAGGGAGCCAGATCTTTCCTACTGCTTAAGGCAGAGGAAATTCTCTCTTCTTTTTCTGAGGTCCTGCTGCTTGAGGAGAGAGCTCTGGGCTGCCGGCAGAGTTCCAGAAGAGTCTGGGTATTTTTAGCATGGCCTTCTTTACTTCCCAGCACCTGCCATGATCTGTAACCCAAGGGGCTACTTAAATGCCAGTGAGATGACTGAGGACAAGGCAGCCTGAGCGAATGTCCTAAAATACCACCCAAGGAAGGCTTTTCTGGTGGGAGCCATCTCATTTCTAGCTGTGTTCCTTTTCTTGTCCCTCCCCAGACTGTGGGGCTGTTACAGGTGGCATCTGTCTTAGGAAGAGGTTGGAGAAAACCACTGCATCTGTATACTTCGATGCCAGCCAGTCCTGTTATGATGATTCTGCTCTTGGCTCCCAACTTCAATCTTTCCCTCTACTCTTTATGCCAGATGGAAGCAACAAGAGAAAGAATGTCTACACCTATTTCCCTGAAGCAAATCCTCTTTCGATATCCATGAAAATAAGGTGAGAGATGAAGTCCAGCTAATTTTCCAGATCAGATGATGGTAACAGGGATGCAAACATCTTTCTCAAAGCAGATGTAACTCATTGAACTCATTATCCCCTAAGAATGGTACAAGCTGAAAATAGAGATATGTTCTCAAGAAGCCTGATACATTTGTGGAGCACAGATGCATCATGGGTCATGAAGGACAGTGAGAATGTCTTAGGATGTCTCTAATCCTGGAGTTTGACATCAGCCCATACTCTCCACTGCATTCCTTGGTGCCACTGTCAGATGTACAATACTAGGCTGATAAATTGTAGGGCTAGCCCAGTGTGGAAGTTTTTATGTGCCTCTGTTTTCTCTCACTGCTTAAATTCTCCCAAGCACCATGGAAGGGCTAGTTAGGAAGTCAAGAGCCTATTTCAAAAGAAAGTAAACCAGAACTTAAATATTTAAGTGGCTTTTTTCCCCTTTAAAGTGGTCAGTTTTCATTTAGTTGAATGAAAAATGCCAGCAGTGAATCATACATATGGTGATGCAATTTAGTAAAAAATGATATATATGAACATACGTAATATATAGTATATATGTATAATATATATGTATACACACACAGAAACATAAAAAAGATTTGAAAAGTTGAAAATCAATCTGATAACTGACTTCACTTCCTCTGGGGAGGTGAGAGGGGGCCCAGGATTGGATATGGTGGTCAAAAGGGAATGTAGGCATATCTTTAAGGTTTAATTTTATAAGTACAATTTTTAAAATGAATTATATAATGTGTTAACAATCTCTTATTTTCCTTTTACTGTTATTTAAAAATATATTATTGAGTGTATTACAGAAAATTCTGGAGGGCTTATAATTGCCTGAGTCTCTTGGAGGAAAATCCACTTTGGCACATATGCCCCCCAAAGCCACACTAGCCAGAGCCACATGGCAATTGAAAATCAATGAAAAAATAAAGTTGTCAATCTCCTTCAGGGAACCCAACTGTTTTTAAGTGCTGCCTATTATTTGTCAGGCATAACCCCGGGCACCAGAAATTTAAAAATGGGCAACCCCAGCATTCTGGCCTTCCATGAGATCCTTTATTTCTAAATCGCTGCTTGTGGCAAGCTCAAATTTCACGCTACCCACTGGAATTGCCATTAGTGCTATTTTACAGGCCACTCAATAAAATTTGTTTCATTGCTTTACCATCTTGTGTTTGGACCAAAAGCAACAATCCCCCAGCTCGATCACTTATCAAAGTTGCCGCACCTGGTTCCTGATGACTTACGGGTGTTCCCAAAATGCCGACCTACCTTCAAAGGATAAAGATGTGCCCCAAGAGGCAAAGTCAAAAGAATGTGCTGGAGAGTCTAAGGGAACAGAGGCTCCAGATGTGCAGCTCAAAAATACTTTCGGAAAAAATACAAACAAGAGAACGTACAGCAAAATATGGACAATAGTTTCTTGGATGATGGAATCACGATAAATTGCTGAAATACTTCCTGTACTTTCCCAAGTTTCAAAAATGAACGTTTTACTTTTATAATAATAAATCAATAAATGTTCAAAAGCTCCTTTAACCATCAGCAACAATGCTTAATATGTAAATATGAGGCCTCCCAAAGGGACGATTTTGAAAGGGACAGAGCTTATAACTCTGAATTACCTGTTGGGTAGCTTGTCATATTCTGCATGTCTCCTATTTCACAATCACAGGCTATTTGTGTACTTGTCTTAATGCCTCTCCTAGCAGGAACACTCCTTGAGAGCTACCCTCTCCCCACCAGCACCCAGCTTAGGACTTCCACTGAGTAATAACACAAGTAATAAAAGCAGCGGACACTCTCTCGACTAGGCCTGAACCAGGCGAGGACTTGAACCCGATTCAGGCACCAGAAGTCACCTTCTTGACCACTGGACTACAGTGCCCCTCTCAATGCTCAATGGGAGTGGACCACGACTTACATTTATTGAGTGAACAAATGTTCCACATGCACACTAAAAGTTGCAGTTGCAATGTCTTACAGTCACACATCATTAACAGCAGTAGGAAAGCCAGCAGCCAGTATCTTCTCAGCTAAGATAAGAGAGAAAGCAAAGGTCACGCCAGCCTGTTTTCACCTCCCCTCATTCTCCGTCTGCCTTGAAGTCTGAGCAAGGACGGTGAGCTCATGGCTGGGAATGACGGTGCTTCCCCCAGGTGTGTGGTCCAACAGGAAGCCGTTACTCATGTCCTTCTCTCCTCCGGGGAAGCTGGTGTGGCTTGTGACTTCTCAGTCATCAGCCAAATTCCTCCAAGGGACGAGTGCTGGCAGTTGCTCTCTGGGTTCCCGGGTTCCCCCTTTACAGGGAGTCCAGTGTGGATTTGCTCCTTGGTGTGACCATTTCTTCTTGGTGCTCACTGAGCTGGTGAGCTCTGGCCCTAGTATTGCCAGAGACAGACAGAAGCCCTGAGAAGTAACAGCCCAGTCACTGAGCACACCTGATCCAGGGCAAGGTCAGGCCACACTCGAGTCTCCTGTCCAAACTGACAGCTGAGTGGTCAGTTCAGTTCAGAGGTCAACCCAAGGATGTAGATTGCCTTGTTCGGGGGTAAAAATACCTTCCTGGGCTTTGGAGTCACCCAGGCAAGAGTCTGAATAGAGAGGGAGACCCTTAATCTCTCCCAGCCTCAGTTTCTTCTTCTGCAACCTAGAGACAAGACGACCCACCTCATAAAATTGTTAGGAGGATTGTGTGATAACAGAACCACTGTCTCTGTTGCTTCCCTTCCAACATTTGCTTATGGGGAAATTATCAGCAGGCTAATTATCTCCTATTTACCCCTTGAAACAAACAAGCTCATCTGTTTTGCTACCAGATGTATAAACCTTTGGTATAAATCACTAATAAATGAAACTAAACATTTCCTGTCTTTTATTTTACACGGAGGAGTCAAGAGTAAAAACCTCTGTTTGTCCCTTTTTGGGGATATGGAAAGTACTATTTTAAAAACATAGGCTTTGGAATTAGACAACTTGATTTTGCTATTTATTAGCTTTGTGACATTAGTGAAGTCACTAAACTTCTCTGTGCCTCAATTTCCTCATCCGAAAAATGAGGATAAACAATAGTACCCATTTCATCAGGTATCATAGTGCCTGCCATGAAGAAAGGTTCAATAACTATCACTTTTATAATTATTATGAATTTATCAAAATGTCCAAGGCATGTGAACATGTGCACACACACATATGTGTGTTTCCAGGTCTGTGAATAAAACATTAGCCCAGACACATTATTATCACAGGATTTGGGGTTGTCTTCTTGGCAATGAGCTCTTCTCTACCACAAACTCTTCTCAGAACGAGGCTACTCTTCTGTGACTTGGCCCTCTGAATCCTATTCTCTTCCAGGACACTTGGGTTATTTATTTTAGCCAGATATCACTTGTGTGAAAATGCTAGTGAGCTGGGACCTTGCAGTCCTGCCAGAACTGTATCAGGTGGGCTCTGGGGGCAAGTCAAGACCTGACCCCTGTTTGTTTCATTTCATTTTACTTATTTGTTTTTTTGGTGAGGAACATTGGCCCTGAGCTAACATTTGTTGCCAATCTTCCTCTTTTTGCTTGAGGAAGATTGTTGCTGAGCTAACATCTGTGCCAGTCTTCCTCTATTTTGTATGTGGGATGTCACCACAGCATGGCTTGACAAGTGGTGTGTAGGTCCACACCTGAGATCCAAACCTGTGAACCCCAGGCCACCAAGGCAGAGCACACAAACTTAACCACTACACCACTGGGCCAGCTCCGTGTTGTTTTATTTTTAAACTTTTTGTTAACCATACATACAGAGATATCCATATATCATACACTCATGGAATTTTCACAGACTCAACAGACCTGGGTAACCAGTACCTAGCCTGGGAATTAGAACATTCCAGAAGCCCCTTGTGCCTCCTTCCACATACTATCTCTATAAGGGTAACCACTATCCTGATTAATTGTTTCCTGTTTTTGAACTATACATAAATCTGGCCCCTGATTTTGAGCAGCTCAGTGCCTATTTATTTCTCCCCAAAATCTAACTGTGATTAGGTCTCCACCCATTTCTGATTATTAATTCAAGCGTCAACAAACTTTTGTTCAGCAGCAGCTATGTGCGAGACACTGTGTTAATTAACTAAAGCAATGAGACAAAAGAAGTTCAGTGTCTTTGGTGACGTTTTTTTTTTTGCAATCTTCCTTATATGGGGCGGCCTCCTTGAGCTGTTTCTCTCTGGAATGAGTTCCAAGTTTCCCATACACTTCTCCTTGTCAGGCTTCCAATCTGTATCCTATCCATGAAAGTGAGTCTTCCTGGGTAAAGATCCTAACAGAAACCCACCAGCGTATCTGATTTCCAACTCCAGAATTCCAGGAGAGGATGTTTGACTGGCCTGGCTTGGTCCACTCTTGGTCATGTTAACTGTGGCTAAAGGGTTAGGGACCCATGATTTAAAGGGAAAGGGTATATAGCCTTTTAGCACCAAGGGAGGGCAGCTAAGAAAGGGGGAGGGGGATGCTTGGAGGTGCTCAGCAAGGACCGTGGTCCAAATTGGCCCCTTCCGGCTCTGATAGTCTATGATTTCTTTTCCTTCTCAGATGCAGATCCTTGACCCAGAATCTAAGCTGACTTATTCACTCTTTGCATCAAATCTGAACTGAAGCAATTAGATAACACGGCTCATGGAGGACTAGGGCCAATGCTCCCCAAACTGTAATTTGAGAGGCACTTCCAGCTTTGATGCAGCAGCCACCTACTCAGGAAGGCGGCTCTTTCATCTGGCTCTGAGGATCAGCTGTGATTTTATAGACACACTCTGCAGTCTCTCCCTCTGAGGAAGAGGCGTGTTCCATCACAACACAGACCTGGCCCCTGAAAATTAATTTCCTAGACGCAAGGACCACCAACTGTTTATGATGATGATTATTATTGCAGAGCATTGGAATTCCTGCCCAGATTCCAAAAGTCACCCATGTGGAGGAGTGTTTGCAACGGCATCCTGAATCCTGCGTAGCCTTGTGGTCAGAGTGGAGAGCGTGATGCTGGGTCTGTGCTCCCAGCTCTGCTTCTGTCATGTGTAGGGCAGAGACTGAGGCAGGGAACTGTGCTCCATTTGCTTTACCTCGATGAGCTCAGTTAATCCTCACTGCAAATCCAAGAGGCAGGCACTATTCCTACTCCTCATTTTTGTGGATGTGCAAACTGAGGCAGAGAGTGGTTATGTATAACACAAGTAAAGCCCATTGTCATTTATAAAGTGCTTTCCTCCTAATTATCTCATTTCATCCTTAGGAAACTCCGTTTTACTGGTGAGCTTCTTGGGGCTCAGTTTTCCAATTTTGCACAGGTCAAAAGTGGCAGAGGTTAGACACAGACTCAGAACTCTGACTCTGATCCAGTAAAGCAAACCTGCAAATAATTGTAATAAGAAGCGGAGGGTGAACTATGGTGTTTCAGAGACAGGTGAGTTCACATACTGATAGAGGAAACTGAAGAAGGATTGAGGAAGAGGCTGTCTTTAGACCTAGCTCTTGAAGGTGGGCATATTGGATAAGCATAATTTGAGGGAAGGCCACTCCAAGAGGGATGGACGTGAGCCAAAGTCTGGAGAGGAGGAATGTTCAGGAAATAGCAGGAAGTCCATTTGACGTACTAGGGAGACTGATGGGCAGAGTGGGAGAGGAGACTGGAAAACCAGGGTGCCTCTCGCCCGGCCCAGGGTAATTGTCTCCTTGACAGGTTGGGGCAGATGGGATGGTGGGTCAACAACCCACAGGTGGAGGTCTGTGACCTCAGAATCCCCTGACCAAACTTCCTCAGCTTCCCTGGGTGCTTATGGTTAGGGACAGGGTGGAGGGCAGGGGTTGGACCGCTGTATTACTTACAAGTGCTGGGGTGATCCAGCAACTTTCCAAAAGAAGGAACAATAAAATTTTTATAGACTGCTACAGAGTCAGTTGCTCCGCAAGGTGGAGTCATACTATGTGTGTGCATATATGCGTGTTTTGGGAAGTTTGTAAGTCAGGCAGGGTGGGGGGCAAGGCAACCAGTGGGTAACAGCTGGGCGTGGCCTCCTCTGGCCCCATGTTAGTTTCCACCTCCAGAGACACGGCTTATGGGAGGACAGCATGCCTTCTCTGAGGGTCAGTTTCCTCATCTACAAAATAGGGGATCAATCCTGGTCATATCCACCACTCAGGATTATGGCCACAGCAATCCAGTAAGATATGCCAATGTGCCTTGTGATGTTACTTTCATTATTACCTTATGCTATTGTTAAACTTAAGCCTTATCATGGGTGCATACATTCCCAGCTATAAAATAAAAGTTGTTAGATGTAGGGGCCATGTCATCTATTTCTTTTAATTTTTCACAGTGCCTAACAAACATGCAACAAATTGTTTCAACAAACAAGGTAGACACATTCTTAGTAAGGTATATTTGCCCACAGCATGAGCCAGTCCCTGGGTGTAGATTTCTGGAGGCTCACCTTAGTTCTTGACATCGTAATGAGCCAGATCTCAGTGAGCTGAAAGAAGCAAGAGGGGTTTCACACAATCCTTTCATACTTGTCACCAAAGCTGCACTGAGTCCCTGTTGTGTGCCTGGCCATAAGTGAATTTGAATACATCGGAAGTAGATTGTTTTAGACTTAAGAAGATATGTGATGATAAGTGAACGGATCAAATTATTGAAAAATGAAGGTCATGTCCTTCCTGCTGCTGCAGGCTTGTCAGCAAAAGAATAGAGAGTGCATTCTCCCTTGAGCCTCACTGGATAGGGCAGCCAGACTCTCCTTTCTAGAGCCCTATCCATCTGGCCCTGGAGGATGTGGTGGTGGGCTGGAAAGAACAGCATTGTGCGTGATTCCAGGACAAAGGAAAAAACACCTGGGCTTCTTTTGGAAGGTCCAGGCCCTGCTAGAGGAAGGTTTGATTGTCCTAGAGAAGGAGGGGTCAGGGGCTTGGGTAGGGGAGAGGATGGGAAAGCTTCATTCTCAAGGGTGACAGGACCCAGGGAGGGATGGATGCCTGATGCTTAAGGGCCAGGGTTCAAACACCATACTCATGGAACTTTGTCTTCTGTCCCACGTCTGACCTGGGCATGGTGGTCATAAATATGTTTGTGAAGCAGCTACCACACGGACATACATAATCACAAACATAGTCACCCGACAGTGACTATGAGCCCAAACTAGAGGACTTGCTCCTATTGTCTCACGGGTCGTGAAAGTCCTGGAGAGAGGGCAACAGAGCCACAAAAAATGACCAACATGGGATTTCAAACAGAGCTTGGTTTGTGAGGAATCAGAGCTTGATTTGGTTTAATTCAGAAGCATTTCTGGTAGTAACAATTTTTGCAGCTCAAGTGGGGCGCAAAGATTCATGCCAGTTCTGCTAACATGATGTAGAGAAATTGCTACAGGAAAACTCTCTTCGGACCTGAGCACTGTGTGTTGAGGGTGGTGGGGAGAGAGCAGAAGTTGACAGTGGAGGATCTCAGGGCCAATCTGCATAATCTTTGGGTGATAAACTTTTTTGGAGAGTTTCCTTTTGGGATGAATGCCTGGAAAATTTGTGTCTTTGATACGTTTGAAAAAGTAGGAGACTCTACAAAACCACAGGCAGCCTCCATGATGTTAGGAGTGGGGATTTGGATTTGAGCTTGTCACTTCACTTGTGCTATTCTTCTGTGGTTAGCGGATCCAGCTTTAGGAGAAGGCAAGGATATTTTGGGAAGTGAAGGCCTTATTTTGGTTACTCTGTATTTTGTTTCATTTGCTTATCCCCAGAGCTCTTGTGCTAAGTCCTTTTCTCGATGAAGTTTCCTGCCTTGACTTCCTATTGGAGGCTCACAATTTGGTGTCATCACTAGATTTTCATTGTCACCTGTTTTGGGGACATTGTTTGCCCCAGAAGCCCAGGGACCACAAAAGGGAAAACTCTGAAGGTGTGGTTAAGGAGAGACAGCTTCCCCTAAGATTCTAATACGGGAGGACTGTGTTACAGCACCCTCATCCCAAACCAATTCAGATCCAGGAGTCAGAAATCTTTGAGGTGAGTCTGGTGGGAGCTTACCAGTGGGAGGGGTGCCTGGCTAAAAGGGTCCAACTGCCAGGTGAGGGGGAAGGGTATTACTTAGGGCAGCAGCTCAGGGATGCTTTGCCAGTTTGAGGGTGCAGAATCATAGTGGGGAGGAGTTCAAACCAAAACCAAGGGGACCATAACAAGTGTCAATTCCAGAAGGTGGCTCAGATAGAAGAGGAGAAGGAGCAGAAAGGTGAGGAGGGTGTTGGAGGAAGAGGTTGGGCTGGAGAGGCAGGACAAGATCTGTGGAGGGAGATCACATGCTAGGCACCCTTGACACCCACTGGCTGGTTCTCTCCCCACAGGAAAGTGCTGATCCTAGGGGGCCAGCCGGGCTGAGCACTCACCCTAGAGTCCCTTGAGAATCTATGGCAGTCCCCTTCATGCTTATCTTCTTTTCTCAACCATCTTGCTGCCTAGACTCAACTCCCTGACTGTCCGAGTCCACCTATCTACCAGACCCTCCATCCCAAAGTGGCTGGGGGGAAGGAAGCACAGAGAAACAACAGAAGTCCACTTGGCTATCAACCAGTAACAATAACTAAAAACAGTTTTGATCGAGGATCAGAGGTTGAAATAAGCAAGCATTTCAACTCATGGTTTGCTTTATGTCTCCTTGCCTTTCTCTACTTTGAGGCAAGAGACCCAACAGTACATGCCAGCCGGAGCCCTCTCCCAAATTATAGACAGTTCTGATTTCTGCCCACTCCTCCCTCCCTATCACCAGACTGGGTCCTCTTAAACTGTCTCCTCTGCGCTCTGCACTCTGTTCTGGGCTCCTGGATCAAGCTAGATCTTAGATGGGGGAATGGCAGGGACCTAGAGCTGGAGCTCTATACACGGCCACTGAGTCAGCGTGGCGGCCGGTCTTTCTGTGGCCTTGCTGCACCCCTCAGCTCCACTTGGGCCTGAGCTCCAGGTGTGGGCTTCTGACTTGCTTACCATTTCTACCTTGATTCCCTAAGCCTCATGAGACTGGGTTCCTCTGTCTTGCTTACCATACCCCACCTCACAGTCATTGCTTGGTCTGAAGTCTTGCCCTTGAGCCTCAGTACTTGTCCTTTGCCCTTCCCTCAAATTATACTTGTTCAATACTTCCCTCCCTCCAGTCCAGACCCTCCAGCCTGGATCTGCCTGACTAGCTACCAGGATGTCCACTGGTTACTCCCAAACCCCCCTTAGGCCAGCCCGCCCCTCTGGACTTAGGATCTCCTGTTGCTGAGACCATCGTTAACTACCTGCCCTGCCTTGGTGGGTCTATGTTGTGGCCAACCTTGTGTGACCTAGCTCCTTCCCTCTAAGCCATAGTTGTGCTCAGTGATTCCAAAATTATTAATCCAACATCCAAGAGGTAATTCTTTATGGAGCACCGACTACATGGTTGGTGCCATGGGAGCAACGTTCCTCAACCAAATGGTGAGTAAGAGGCAACAAACACCAGTTCGTAGTGATATGAGACCAAATATGGAATTACCTTCATTTACTCTTTTGAAAGAATTACTTGACTGACTGTATTAGTTATCTATTGCTGCATAGCAAATTACCTCAAAATGTAGCAATTTAAGAATAAACATTTATCATCTCTCACAGTTTCTATGAGTCAGGTATTAAGAAGTGGTTTAGTTGGGCAACTGGGGCTTGGGGCCTCTCATGAGGTTGCAGTCAGGATGTCAGCTGGACTGCAGTTATCTCAAGGCTTGTCTGCTGCTGAAGGATTTAATTCCAAAGTAATCACACCATTTGGTGCTCGGTGCTGAGAGAATACCACATTCCTCCCTGCAAGCCTCTACATGGCTTTGTAAGTGTCCCCATGACATGGTGACTGGCTTCCTCCAGAGCGAGTCATCCAAGAGACCAAGGATGAACTAGCAATGTCTTTTGTGACCTAACCTTGGAAGTCACAGACTGTCACTTCTTCCATATTCTGTTGGTCACTGAGGGCAGATTCAATGTGGTAGGGACAACATAAAGGCATGGTAACAGGGGGAGAGGGTCATTGGGGACCATCTTGGAGACTGACCATCACACCAAAGAACCATTCAGCTTAAAGGCCAGGAAGAAAATCAACTTTATCTGTTAAAAAGATGATAATATTTGTTTAATGCTTTATCTCCAACGCTGGAACTGTGCCGGGCATACAGTCAGTGCTCAGCAAACATTCAATGACTTCATGATTGAATGAATAATATATGTTACTTTCAGGAAGTACTTTGTAGATTATAAAGTACTTTCCCAGGTCTTATACAATTTCATTATCACCTCTATGAGGTAGATAGTGTTAGTATTATTACTACTATTCATAGAAGTATTAATAGAATGATGAATACTGTTTTGTTTCAGATATGTAAAGCATTGCTCAAAGTCACACAGCCCTGAATCTGATGCTGTTTTCCCCATGGTTTACTCATATCACATGATCATGTGACCCCAGTTCACTGGGCTTTGTCCATCTCATTGGCTGTGAGGTGGCTATCATGAATGGTAGGTGAAACGACCCTTGGGAGGGGCCAACCCTCTTTTATGGTTTATAGGGTGGATTTACTATGAAGCTGGTGACACTTAAGGCCTTTCTCTTGCACAGGCCCTTCCAGGGCAATTTCAAACATCTTGGCAAGTGAAAACCATCTATCTGTGACTCATTCAACAAACCCAAACACATTCCAAAGGATGGTAACCTGCTGTTTAACAACATTCACAGTCACTCATGACAATGCAGCTGCAAGCATTCTGTAAAAACAGCAAGGGGTTCGCAGAATAGGTGTCATGTCCAATTGATTTTCTTAATCTCACACGAGAAATCTCTCTTTCATGGTGCCTGAAGTGATTGACATTTTCAGTGTTTTCCAACAGTTACATTTTTCCTTTTCGTGTTCGCCTCACAGATGGAATGTTTTAAATATAGATACTAACTTGGACTTTTCATTAAAGAATCTCATTTTTCTTTAGCTAAATAACTGAGAAAATTCAGATAAAAATGAACAGTTTATGAAATTGATGAAATGGACATAAATTATTCTGATATCAAGAAAGAAATTGTAACAAGAGAAATTTCAGTGTCAAAAACAATAATTCATTAAGAAGAGGGACTTCTGAAGATAAGTAATAAATAGGGTCTTGGGCTATTGATAATCTCATCTCTAGGGAAGGGCTCATCTGGGTCGAGGAGAGGCTTGTCCTAGAAGGTACGTCTCCTTCACAGTCCAGGGTCTGTGGGCTGCAGCTCCTAACAGCCTTGGCAGGCAGGGGACCCAAGTGAGCTTGGGCTTCTCTTGCCGGCTCCTGACCACCCAGCTCCTCCTATGACCCCTATGACCCGACCTCTTTCTAACGAGCCAGTTAGAAGTTCTTAGGCATGAGCAAATAAAAAGAAGCCCAGAAGAAACTTTCTATATTTGTTTAAAGTAAATATTTGCTCCCCCTGTCTCTTTTATCCATCTTCAGTTTCAGAAGAACCTTTGTCTCTGGATTAGTCCAGCTGAAGTTATTTTTCTTACCCTCTGTAAGGAGGATTTTCCATTTTTTCAACAAGAAAATAACCCTTGGGCCAAAGGAACTGTGAAAATGTTTAGTCTCCAGAAAGGCATGCAGACTCTCAGGGCGGCAGAATCCTTGCAACTCAACTTTGGAGAGTGCCATTGTGTCATTTATGAAATAACCTCTTTTGCTTTTCCTTTGCACACCCAGCATCAAATTTCTGGCCCCCACAATGTACCATAACTGTTCTTTGGGATGTCACGAAGAGATTTATTGGGGTGGGGTGGGGTGTTGCTGGAATACCACACAATTATCCAAATAGGTGGGTGGAGCAAGAGAGTGGATGCCGGGTTTGGAGCCTGGAGAGCCGGCTTGAATCTGTTTTCTTGCTGGGTGATCATGGGCAAGTCCTTGCCTCTCCTCATGTCTCAGTTTCCCCAAATGTAAAAAGAGTGTGATGAACTGGCTGATCTCCTTTTTAGGTTTAATGATTTATGGGCCTGAAAGGGGGCATGGTGAGGCCAGGATCAGGGTAGTTTGTACGGTGAGTTCCATGAAATGAGTGATGAAGAAGGTCATTCTCTGCATATCCTTGTGGGGAGAAAGAGGCCTTGTTTTTAAAGCATATTTTCATATTAGTGAACTGTATCACATCAGGCCAATGAAGGGCAGGGGATACTTGGTGGAGAGGAAGCAGGGATTGTGATCACAAAGCAAAGCTGACAAAGACCTAGCTCAGGAGGACGTGGCTGAAGTTATCAGTCGAGGCAGATCAGGAAGCCAGGTGAATAGTTAGGTACAAGGAGACAGTCGGAAGGCCAAGGTCAAAGTAAGACAGAGTGGGGAACTGAGCAGTATGTATAGCAGCAGCTAAAATAGCTTGCACCCGAGACCCCTTCTGCTCCAGCCAGGGAGCCTTTTCTATGCCTCCTGCTGAACCAGGTGCTGATGGTGAGGCTCCACACCTGGCCAACCCGCTGTTTGCCAACCAGGAAGGATCCTGGGAGAGAGGAGTGAGTGTGGCAGGAGTGGTGAGTGAACCCATCCAACGCTTTTATATGACTGAATATTTATGCAAATAAATATGCAAAACAATCTGTTGAAATAAAAAGATGAAATATAAATTATAGTAAATTCCTATCAACTTTAAAAATCAGTATTACCTAGATAAAAATAGCTATTTTGGGGCCGGCCCTGTGGCCGAGTGGTTAAGTTCACTCTGCTTCAGCGGCCCTGAGTTTTGCTGGTTTGGATCCTGGGCGCAGACATGGCACTACTCATCAAGCCATGCTGAGGCGGCATCCCACATAGCACAACCAGAAAGACCTACAAGTAGAATATACAACTATGTAGTGGGGGCTTTGGGGAGGAGGAGAAGAAGGAAAATAAAAGAGAGGGAAGATTGGCAACAGATGTTAGCTCAGGTGCCAATCTTTTAAAAAAAAATCTTATTTTATCTTTTGAAAATGTAATTACATCTTTAAAAATATTTTCATAAAAGTAACACTATTTGTAATTCTAGCTTTCAGTGTCTGCCTGTGGTCAACATAAAGAATTAGTATCCTGCTTCCTGTATGTTATGGATAGGCCTGCAAATATACAAATTAAAAGTATTATGATTTGTTTACTACTGCCGAAATGTCCCCTAGCCATCATGTGTAACTGTTGTGAATACTGCATTAATTTTTGAGCACCTCCAGAACCATATGCTGGAACAGAGAGAGAGGCAAGAAACAGACATTCGGCACTAGTAGGAAAAGATATTTTGCGTTGCATGAATCTGTTGCATTCATATCTGAGAGGAAGAATATAATAAGTTAATCAATTTGTCTTTGCTTTTATCTAAGTGCATCCGTTGCTCAAATCTTGCCCACCCTCTGAAGGCAGGAGTCCATCTCCAATGTTGGCAGCAGCACAACCCATAAAACTTCATGGCATTTGGACACAATTTCCTTTTGATTTGTAGGCACAGGGCAAGAGATGTGGAGAAGGGTTTCCCTGGGGCCTGAATGGTATAACTCAGGAGAGTGGATGTTTAGGGATGTGGGCTGTGCTGTGCCAATGCTGAGCTCCGGGTCCCGAGTGACAGAAACACTCTCGTGCTCTTTAATATATTGACTTATTTTGTGTTAGTGACATGTGATACCTGGTAAGGCAAGGGCTCAGAGAAGGGGCTCTTCTTGCCTGGCTCTTGCCCAGATGACTCAGTCAATAGATGCCTGTTGGATGGATGATGGCTAAAGATTACACGTTCAAGATAGAGAAGAAGCTGAACCAGAGATAAAGAAATTCCATTTTTTGAGTGTTCCTTTATGCAGCTTTCTCTAGTCTCTCTTCCTCTCTTTTTTTTTTTTTTTAAAGATTTTATTTTTTCCTTTTTCTCCCCAAAGCCCCCCGGTACATAGTTGTGTATTCTTCGTTGTGGGTTCTTCTAGTTGTGGCATGTGGGACGCTGCCTCAGCGTGGTCTGATGAGCAGTGCCATGTCCGCGCCCAGGATTCGAACTAACGAAGCACTGGGCCGCCTGCAGCGGAGTGCGAGAACTTAACCACTCGGCCACGGGGCCAGCTCCCTCTCTTCCTCTCTTACAGTCAGAATTAATCACCATCTATTGAACCACTCCTATACATATTTTTAATTATTACAAATATCACATTGTAATACATAATTTAAAAAACATGTTGATATTTGTTTCCCTGGCTAGGGTGAAAAGTTGAGAGTCAGGTGGGATCTTAATTCTCCCTGTGTTTCCTCCACGCAGCACGGCAGCAGATGTATCACAGACACGTGGGCAGAAGTGGACTGTGAGTGTTAAGAGCTCGTGCTTCGGAGCTGGATACACCTGAGTTTGAATCCTGGGCTCACCACTTCCCAGTTGGGTGACTTTGGAAGTTTCTTAACACCCCTAAGCCTCAGTTTACTCCTCTGAAAATGGGGATAGTGACACTGCCACCTCATTTGATTGTTCTGGCTTACTCATGATAGTATTTGTAAAATGTTTAGCACAATATTAGCTGTTGTAGTTATTCCATTATTAATGCAAACCGAACCAGCTCCTTTCCCTGCCTCACAGCATTGACGTGCAAAGACAACAGGCAGCGCACACCGGGGCACTTGCAAGGATATTGCAAGGAGGCATTATTGTTAAGTCAATTTCTAAACTTAAAGGGGATGCTGAGTGAGTGGAAGGTCTGCAGGTCTTTGAGCTGACTGGGAGGGAGGAAGGATTAAGGAACTCATCTAAGCTAAAAGAGTTCTGGAACAAATAAACGTAAATCTCCAGTTGTCATTCTCCTGGAGGGTGACGCCCTCTGGCAAATATTTCCTGCTCTAATGGGCCGGTGGTGACGGTCCTGTCCTGAAGTAGCTCCCAACAAAAGCTGAGGAGCGGGAGAGGAGTGTAACCTGAGACCTCACTCCAGCGGGCCTGAAACCTCAGCCCACAGCACCAGCTTTCCGAGCAGCAGACTTGCTGGGGCTCGGCTCTGCTTCTGGCATGGCCGTGTCCTGCCTGTCAAGTACAGGGCATGTCCTGTCTTTGCAACCTGAAAAAACACACAGGCTGTCATGGGCTGGTGTTCCTATCTGTCAGCTGACTTTCTTAATCATCTGCAGTGGCCCTGAGAGGTGCCCCGGCTTTCCATTGCCCCGCTGACCATAATCTTTGCTGTTTGGGGCCCTGGGAGGCAGGGTCTGCAGCCTGTGTTCTATGACATCAATGGAGCCACCATTCGACAACGTTTCTAAGCTCTGATTCATCTCCAGGCACTGGGCCAGGTGTGCAGGGGACAGGAAGGGTAGGAGAAGGCTCTTCATTCCCGGCAGCTTACACTCTGGTAGGGGAAAGAGATGGGATGCTAGTCAGCTGTTAATGTAACACAGCTGTTAATGTAATAAATGTATGTCTTAAGTGTCAAATTGATGCTTTCAAGGGCAAAGGAGGGGCCCTGTAGAGGTGGCTGGGATGTTCAAGGAGGGAGTCTCAGAACAAGTGAGGTTTCTTGCCACATTAGGATGAGTCTCTGACTTTGCAGTTGCCCATCTATCTGCAGCCCACATAACCAGCATAGGTGCCAGCCCCCAACTGTCAGGATTTGGGTGGGGGGCAGGGGAGAGGTGTCAGACTCTTGGTGCCAGGCTCGTATAACAGTGTAATTCTTAGAGCAGCCTGGGATGAGATTTGGAAATCACTTCTCATGAAAACCCTGGGCTCAGGGGCAGTCCTTAAAAAGGTGGAACACCATGGAACAGCTTCCCTCAGTTCAAAGAAAACATGGGAAAAAACAGAGCTGCTGCTGAAGCAGAGCATCTCCATCTAACGTGTGTCTCTGACTGCCATGAGGTTACATCAGGCAGGGGGCCCAGGCCAAAGGTCTGGCTGACTTGGGACCAGATTGCAAGGACCACAATGGGGCTTGAAGTAGCATGCCCATCTGGGATGCTCCAGGATCTCAGGGCAGGCCACAAAGAGATCCATTTGCAAAGCATTGCAGATGGGTGTGGGGGTACCCCTTCATCCTGCTCTAGATTAGTCCCTGGGGGACTCGTAGCAAGTTCCCTGTTGGGAGAGTCTATTCAGCTCCATGAGTAGGGCCAGCTTTGAGAATTTTAAAGAGCAAATACTTTTGAGAGACCAGGCCATTCAAAGTAGTTCAAAAGACCTGTCATCAGATGGGAGTACCTTTGCCTTTTCAAGAAACCCTGAGAGGGGTTCACATAAGGAGGAATCATAGCACATGTCCTTCATTGATGTCATCATCATCATCATTATCATTTGTTATATAAGAGCAGTCATTAACAACCAAGTACATGTCAGGCACAGTGCTATGCAAAAAATGTTACTTTCCTCACTTTACCAGCGAAGCATCTCAAACTCAGAGATGTTAAACAACTTGTTGGAAGTTAACTTGTTGCGTTAAAGTAGCAAGGCTGGGACTGGAAGCTAGGTCTGTCTGACTTTGAAGTCTATCTTCTGCTTTGGCAACTGTTTCCACAACAGCAGCAGAGATGTAATGGCTTTGGCTCCAAGTGAGCTTCCTCTGACTGTAACTGCTGGAGGTGCAGGACCAGCTGGGATTCCTGGTTGCAAGTGACAGAAACTGAATAGCTTATTTAAATAGGAAGGGGGTTTATTGGAGAATCATAGGATAAATCAAATACAGAAAGACCGAAGAACCGGGCAGGGAACCTGCCCCACCGAGACTCACATGATGGCAAATTCCTCCAGGATGGTATTCATATGCTGGGAAGGCAAACATTTATTGCAGACTCCCAGAAACAGCAGAGCATCAAGGATGATGGGATTGGAACCCCAATAATGAAAACTTGTGGTCAAATGTAGCTAAAAACCACAGCCATTGGTACCTAAGCCTCGATGCCCTCAAGACTGAGGGCCTACAAAAAACAAGTCACCTATACAGATTTGAACAAACAGGTGATAGTGTCCCTTCTGTTTGCCCCCCTCAGACAACAACCAAACTCAAGTGGGCGAGCTTTTGTGGTGACTATTCCCAGGGTGGTGCTAGCCTCAGGACCCACTCATTCTACTCACCCTCTCAGATGGCCCCCAGAGACCCTAGCCTCATCGTAATTTTGCTCTTTTATAGTCCCTCCCACCTTGAATCAGGGCTGCTGACCTATTTGAACAATAGAATACCATGGATGTGACAACATGTGAATGTCAGAGTTAGGCCAGAGAGGCGCTGCCGCTTCCTCCGTGGTTTTCCTGTAGACGGCTAGGGGGAAAGCCAGTTGCGATGTTGTGGGAACACTCAAGCAGCCTCAGGGAGAGGTTCTTGTGGAAAGGAACCAACTTACCAGCCATGTGAGTGAGCCAGTGAGTTTTGGGATAATTTGCTACACAACAATAGTTGCAGGTGAGAAAGAAATGAGGTAATACGTGTGAAAGCAACACCCACTGAAGGCACACAGTCCTTCTCGGGGCTGAAAGGGACCTTCTAGCTGATATGGCCATTTCCTTAATAACACTGCTGACAGGTGCCCAGACTCTCAGCAAACGTGGCGCTCCCTTATCTCTTCTTTATGTGTAGTTGTGTTTGCAAGAGATGCTAAATATCTTGGCCTCCTAGGGCAAGAGTAAGGCAGTTCAGGGAGAGCCTCCCCTCTATGGAAAGGGTCCTTCTGGCCCCCGAAGCCTGTCTAGCCACAGACCTTCGTGTATTGTGTTTTCCCTTTGTGTAAACCAGGGATTAGCACACTATGGCTTGTGAATCAGTCACCTATTTTTGTAAATAAAGCTTTATTAGAACTCAGCCACGCCCATTCATTTATGTGTTGTCTAATGCTGTTTTTGTGCTACAAGAGCAGAGTTGAGTCGTTGTAACATTTATCATATGTGGCCTGAAAAGCCCGAAATACTTACTATCTGGCCTCCTAAGGAAGTTTGCTGACTCCTCGTAGAAACAGTAAAGCACAGTTGGCTGGCACAGCTGAGAGCCAGAGAGGCGGCATCAGTGGCCTGGTCTCCGTCTCCAGCTCTACAGTGGACAGAGAGGCATGGTAGCTTCTCTCTCTCCCCCCTTCAAGATGAGGGACTTTCCAACAGGACAGAGGAGAAATGTCAAGGGAAGCTTACCGAATCCTGACACATGGGACGTCTACCCTCCTTAGATGTAATTTCTTTATGTGTAAGAAATTATCCCAAAACTTTGTGTCTTAAAACAACAAGCAATTATTATGTCTCACCGTTTCTGTGGGTCAGGAATCTAGGAGTAGCTTAGCTTGGTGGTTCTGGCTTGGAGTCTTTCATAAAGTTACAGCCATGATGTTGGCTAGAGCTGCAGTCACCTGAAGGCTTGACTGGGGATGGAAGATGTGATTTCAAGGTGGCTCACTCACATACCTGGCAAATCAGTGCTGGCTGTTGACAGGTGACTTCAGTCTCACCCTGTGTGGGCATCTCCACAGGTTGCTTGAGTATCCCCACAAGCTGGCAGCTGGCTTCCCCAAGAGAAAGCACACTGTCATTTCTGTAACATCCTATTGGCTACCCAGTGGGCAGGGAGGGACTACACAGGGTGACTACCTGGAGGCAAGAATCATTGTGGGCCCTCTGAGAGGCTGGATACCCCACATCTCACCCCAAATAAGGGTGCTCATGAATGGTGGAAAGTGTCATTTGTACAGAGAAAGAGCTGGATGTTCTTGTTGGGTTTTGCATGGGGATGGAGACACCTATGGGTTGGCACTCAGGAGACCTAGGCGTCAGTCCTGGCTCTGCCCCTGACCCCCCAAGTGTCCTTGAACAAGTCATGTTCCCTGTTGGAGCTGCAGTGTTTTTAAATCCACAAATAACAAAGACTAAGCTCGGGTCAGTGTGGCATGGGGGTCCAGTCCTTACCATTTAGTCAGTTTCCTCATTTCTGTGGACTTCAATTTCTTCATCTCTAAAGATGAAGATAAGAACACCACCTCTCTCTTAAGGTTGATGTGAGGAATAAATGAGCCAGGCCATGTAATATACCTAGCACATAAAAGGTGATCAATAAATGTGAGCTGCCAGTATTAGCAGCAGGAATAGCAATATCTCCTCCAGCTTTAAGATCTCTGATTCCACAATCTGCTCTGAGCCCTTAGAACAAGGGGCTTCTGCACCCTCTCTCCTCCTCCATCAGTTCTGACTCCTGATTCCCTCCAAGGCTGGCTTTGGGCAGATATGCTCAGGCCTCTATGGTAGGCTGAGGGTATCTATTTCCTTTCTCACTATCCAGTGGTCAAGGCACTTGCACACTTATAGCTGGCTGAAATTAGAAACCAAGCAAGCAGAAGAGCCTCAACCTTTGAGTTGGGACCAGTCCTTGGGACAACTGTGAAGTGTGAGATCACAGGGTGGCAAAGACGGAATGGACCTCAGACCTCATCTAGTCCCTGAGCTGACCACCCCTCCAGCCTGTGGGCCATTGTCCCTCCTCCTGAGCCCTGTTTGAGCAGTTGTCTAAAGACCTACCATCCACCACTCGAGATCCATGGAAGTGGCTTAGATGACTGCTGGCTCAAGGTCTGCCTGCCCTCATCCACTCTGTGGCAAGGTCATTGTGTGAAACCTTCAGCTCCAGGTCCTCACCCCACTACTAGAGACCACAGGGGTGAAATCCATCATATCTATCCCCATTCTCCTCAGTATCAGCCAGGAGCCCAGGCCTCTTCATGTACCCATTGGCTCCCAGACTCCATCCCCACACTGCTCTGTTCATCTTCTTAGCTGGCCTGCATTAACTCCTCCACTCTCCGTCATCCCCTCACTGCTCCATGACAGCAAACTCTGTATCCTCATCCCTTTCCTGGAACATTCCCTTCTCTCTGCCTGCTGTCCTCTCAGGTGGGGGCTATTATTCTCACATGCTCCCCTCGAGGTCAAGGGATCAGTCTGCAATCTTCTTGGCTCCCAGGCCACTCCTCCCCTCCTCTTCATCTTGTGAAAGCCCCTGTTCCTTTGGACTCTCACCATTCAGCCCCTTCCCCATCCCTGATGCTCTTCCGGACCCCCTGGTCAACGCGCTCACTCACCGACCATCTTGGCTTCTAGGTTCCTGGACATCCTTTCCATCCCAACTCCCTCGTCATTCCTGGGCCTTCCTCATCCACGAGGCTGACTCTACCAGGATCCCCATCTTGACCTTATTGCTAAGAACACTTTCATACCTCAGCTACTCACTCCATTCCCAGCTCCAAAAGGGCATATAACCTCCCAAATCCCAACCCAAACATCTCACTTTCTGGCCATCATTTCCTGTCCTTCCAGCTCATTTCCTCAAGGCCCCCTACAACAATTCTTTGACCTCATCATGAACCCAGACCTGCTGGGCCCAGTTCTTTCTCCCTATCTGTTAGTGTCCTCCTGGCTTCACTTCTCTTTCTTTCTGTCTCAGGTTCCATGGTCCTTCATTGGAATCACTCCCTTGTACACACCTGCAACTCTTTTGATCCTTGGGGCCTCCTTCACACTTTACCCTCCTTGCAGTAATGCCCGGTACAGGGCTCTTGTGTTTTTAGAGCTTTGAAGACACATGATTTCGTTTGGGCATTTGGGTGGTCACATACGACGTAGGGCAGGTAACGGGGCAGGGATTCACATTTCTGTCTTATGGATGAGGTACTAAGGCTCAAAGAGGTTAGGCGGCTTTTCTAGATTTGTCCAAAGCTGAGCCTCAAACCCGTGTCTCCTGGCCCCAAGTCCACCTCACTTCTCCAAGGCAGCCCTTTTAGAATAGGTGGGATTTGGATACTTGGTGATGGGGTGTGAGTGCAGGCAGGTACCCCAGCAGAGGGGAGAGTGTTCCCTAGTGATCACAGGGGCAGGAAAGGTGGCAGATGAGAAGGAGGGAGTATGGTGTCCCTCACAGGCCTTGTAGAAGCTGAGAAATCCTCTCAGAGGCCATCTCACATAGGGGCACAGGCCGTGAAATGCAAAACCAGATGTTGTTGGTAAAGCTCACTGTCTGAAACAGAATTCCGCCAGCTTCCCAGCCTTCTGCAAATCCCATTTCTTTCCTTGTTGGGGCTCAGAGGGCCCAGGGCCCTGCATCGCTCTGCACATCAAAGACGCCCCCAGGTTTCCCCGCACAGCTCTCAGAGGCTTTTAACCAGCCTCTGACAATAAAATCGCTTTAAATAAAAACCAAGACTCAATATTCGGCAGAAAAAGGATTAACAGGATCATTTGGGGGATGACATCATGCTATTTTTGTTGGCACTTCTCCAGCTCAAGTGTGAGGAGTCCGGGTGTGGAGGGAGGATATATATATATATAGCTTTTCTTTTCAACTGACTTGGCCGCCCAGAGTGTAGGTCTAGA